>NC_083390.1:26340000-26480000 GCF_031755915.1 Ziziphus jujuba
TAATTGATAAGCTAGATGTGCATGTCTTACCATATAGCCATGTCATCATATAACCAAGGACAACAAGAGCTTGTTTTAGATAAGATAAAAGGTATCTTCAAGTTATTAAAAATGGTGAGGGATAAACATTATCAGGTGATAAAGCTTTGAGAAAGGTTGTTCTAGTCATCAGTCATCAGTAATCCTTTTTTTATCTTCTTGTAACTAACATGTATCTATAATGCCCTACAATGCTGTATAAATAATGCTATGAGAGTCACCTTTGTAACAAGCTAAAAATACAGTTTTTATCAACATGATGAAGCTTATTTCATTTGTTTCCATCATGGTATCAGAGCTTGGAAAGACTTCAAAGCTAAACTTGAATGTAGCTTCAAAAGTTGAACCAAGACTGACCGCCAATCCTTTAACCAATGTTCCATTTTAATATATAGAAAACTAGATTCTTTGAATTATTTTATGCGGAGATCATAGATGCCTCCCTTAATTCAAAGTTTAGGAATTCTACATCATATAACTGATGATGAACATCCATTAGAAGAACTTCAAATAGAAACTAGCGGAAGCACTGCAAACATCGGAGTTCATAATCCAAATTATCAATTGTGGATTAATAATGATGGTCTTTTTACAACATGGTTGCTTGGAACAATGACAGCTGACATACTCAACTTCAATTTTGGCCTGCATACAGCTTTTAGTCTTTGGCACGCCACTGAAGAGCATCTGTTGCTAGCTACGAAGGAGAAGGGAATTTATCTGATTGATCATCTCATGGGATTGAAGAAAGGATCAGAAACCTTAAATGAGTATCTTAAAACCTTTAATTCTATTTATGATAATCTCTCTGCAATTACAAAGCCAGTAAATGACTTGGATAAATGCTTTCATCTATCTACAGGATTAGGCCATGAATATCAAGATTTTAGGTTTGCTATGCTATCAAAATGATACGAACCTAGGACGACCTGCTCCTAAACCCGTATTATATTAGCCCGGATCTAATTATGTTCAAGTTCTAATGGTCACCTTGACCCCTAACCAACCTGTGATTAGAAACCTTGGTATATAATGAAGACGCCACAACAGATGATGGAAGGCCTATTGATAAGTCAAACTAAAACACTAATTCGCTAATGGTGTTTTAGGTGTTCAAAAGAACAAAGAGATCAATCTCACAAATAATTTTTGTATAAAATTCAAGCTTTTTTCTTATTGAAAAATAAGCCTTTAAATAGGCTACAAAGCCATGAAATAAAACCCTAAAAACAAAGGGAAAACCGGCCATACAAAGTAGTTTCTCACTCCTTTCCTAATCTAATTTGGATTAATTAATTCCTTTATTTTGAATTAGGAATTAATTAATTTACAATGAAAATAATAAAATAATAACTTTCCTAAACTTATTGTTCCAGAAAATAAATAAATAAAAACTAAAAAGTAATGGTAATTTCCTAAAACAAAAAGTAGAATCAAATTAGGAAACTATAATACTAGCTTTTTGAGTAAGTTGACTTTGACCAATCTTTGACCAAATTGAGCTCCAAAGCAGCTTCAATATGCTTTGTAGGATGCCAAATAAGCTGAATATGAATTCCCACAAGTTTCCCATGCTTGGAAGAAAGAGAAAAAGCCAACTCCGCAAAATACAGTAAAGCTAGCACAAAATACAATAAAAACAGGCCAAATTTGAAGCTGTCCGTACAACCCCTTTTTGAATTCCTTGGAATCTGACTTGACTTGATTCCATATCCTCTTAGACATATATATTTAATCCATAAAGAGTTGGAACCATTTCATGCTGCCCGTTGTCCATATTTGCACCAAAACTGCTACCCGGGTCCGTATCGGCTTCCACGACTTGTATGGTTAGGATAGGTCTTGGCTCTTTGGATATGGACAAGCCCTTTTGAGTATGAATTATTCCCTGGATTAAATCAAAAATATTGTCCTTAAACTTCTTAACTTGAGCCCTAGTGATTGGCCCGGTCTTCATCCGTATTGAGTCAACACCCCAGCGGGTTGTCAGTTGTGCGGGCTCGGGCGGAATCACATCACAAAACCTCCATATCCAATGGTTATAGAGTTTTTTCTCTCTTTAAAAAGTCATGAACAAGTCCTAAGAAATTTTTCAGAAGAAAAATAGGATTTGAACCAAGAACATGCATTTGTTGGCAAAATAGGTCGTTGGGCAGGAAGAGGAATTGGTGGCAAGTTCAATTTGCGTGGACGTGGTTTCAATCCTACAAGCTATTCCATGAAACGTTGTGGAGGTTTTATTTACTCAACACAAGGATGTGGAGGCTCCCTCTCATTCAACATAGCAACTAGACAATCTTCAAACATCACTCACAACCTGAAACCCCCTCAAAATGAAGTACTTGTATGTCAAATATGTGTCAGACCTTATCATACTGCTCCTAACTATTGGAATATATATGACCCAATAAATGAAGCCGATGGAATCAATGAAGCTAATGCTACCTATAAAATTCAAGAAGAACCCACATTCTTTGCAGATTTTGGAGCCACATCCCACATGATTAATGATACAGGTACCTTATCAAACTCTAAACCATATAAGAGCATCTGAGCATCCCCAAGGGACTCTTTATATCTTTATTTTGAAGAGCTAATATGTAAAAGCAGCCTCCAACCCACTCTTCATTTTAACTTTTTAAAATACAGAGTGGGTTTGGCTCTCCAAATTTGGGGAGCCAAAAACACTCTTCATTATTTAATGATTACCAAATTTCAAGACTACTATGTTAATATATTTGATGATTTGGTTGGACCTATGAAGAAAAATGGAGGGAAATAACAAAATAATTAAGAGGGAATTCTGACAAAAACCCAAAAAAATGAGGGAGAAAAACATAATAATAATTTTTTATTGAAAAAATAAAAATAAAGAATGTGATATAAAGAGTGTTGTTGGAGGAGATTTTAAAGTGTAACTCTTTAAATATGAAGCATAAAACCATACTACTGCTCAGTAAAGATCAACAATACCTAACATCTAATGATTACTAAAAATACCCATAAATTATTAGTTAATATGTCATTTGATTAAATTAATTATATAACAGAATATATTATAACTTAACACAACATACTTTGCATAGTATGGAAAGAACCATAGATGACATTGTCTTGCATGTTGTCATCTACAAAATATATTAATCATTCTTCCATAAGGATTTGCATGACCAATTGTTGCAATGATAGCGGGATAAATAAAACAACAATTCTCTTCAGCTTGTGTATCCATCAGTCCATTATATAAGTACCTGCATAATCAAATTAGAAGTCAATATATTTTTTTATAATGATAATTATAATTAATTGAATTGAATAATTAAAAATAAACACATTTAAATTTAAGTTGCATTTTGAAAAACAAAATGCACCTAGAAAATAATTCATGCATGTAATAAAACTCAAGTATATTATTCTTTGATATGCATAAATCTTGTTTATATCCCATGGTTCCTTCAATCATATGAAATGTCCATAAATGATCACTCTCGACATCCTCGATTCGAGTAACAACTTATAGATTGGTGGGGTAACTATTGATAAGGCATCACCATCACCACATTGATCATCCTCAACATATTTTTTCTTCAAACTTGCCTACAAATATCAACCAATAAAATGCTAGTATAACAAGAAAAAGAAATTATTATTCACACATGCATATAAATTATCATATACAACTGCATCAAACGGTACAACAAGATGTCTAGACCATGCAATAAATGCCTCTTCTACATCACTGACACATCCAATATCATATGCGATATAGGTAAAGGGGCAAATTCATCAATCATCTTATCAACAGTGGCTTTCAAATTTCGATCACCTAGCATAACATCATGGCACACATCCGATGGGATAGAAGGAACCAAAATACCATGTACTACTATATTTTCAACACTGCCTTGTGCAATATTGCATTTAACATCCTGCATGAGAAACAAAGTTAGAATAACTAGTTAATATAGAAATATATATATATATATATATATATATTTATTTATTTATATACTTCTTGTAGCAATAGTGATAACAAAATCAAACATAAACATAAAAATAAAAAAAATGAATAAAAATATTAGTATTTAGACATATATATTAATGCTAAATATAAATTTCCATTTTTTATTTTTTTTATAATACCTATGAAGATGTCAAAGGTGATGGATAAATAGGAGAAGCATCAAGCTTTGCAGTAGATGAGGGCCTTAAATCGGCAACATCGTTGTCATTTATTGCATAGTCTCCATGTGGTGACCAAGTATGAGTACAAGAGTGCAATGCCTTTCCATGTGTAGATTGTTGTCTAGGTGTATGAGGCTGAGACTATAGGTTAGTACCACACGTAGATACTAACTCACTAATCTTTTGAATGTTGCATGATTACATGTATTTATAAAACGATTACATGTAAATAAAATAAAAATAATCTATAAAAAAATAAAATGATAAGTTACTTATAAAATTTAAAAGAAAAATTGGATAATTATTTTAAATAAGTTATTATATTTATTACATATGGTTTTGTTAAATTTAAAATATATAGCTTTTATTTTTATTTTTCATTACGATCAAATGTAGTATATTACAATTTTTTATTGTAATTTTTTTTTTAAAAAAATCTTTGCCCACAAGGTTCCACCCCTGATAACATACATAAGAAAAATTGGTTCTCTAAATATTTGCAAACCAAAGGATAATAAAATTTAATAATATTTCATTTGAAAGATCATAAAACTAATAGCATATATTCATATGATCATGTGACCATAAATCTAAATGCTAATTCCATGCATGCATGATTATATATATATATATAGACAGACGGAAAAGTAAACTAATACAATATTAACTTAAATATAATATATACAAGCTAGCTAGCTTAATTATATAGTTATTCGATTTTTGGGGACATTAACTTTATTGGTGCATGCCACAATCCATTGAATCGATCTTCTATTATCATTCATGCCATCATAGATGAAGCCCCCTGATGAATGAGCAAATGATTAATCAGCACTGAGATGAAGAAATGAACGCTGCTCTCCAGTGCTAACATTTGGTGGGTATGGAACATCTTCAGTACCACCAGATCAATCATGTTGCTGCCCATTATATATTATAAGCTGTCTAATGCCATTGAAAATTTGGCCAGATGTGAACAGACCGCGAATGGCCATGCCTTGGATGTGCTAGCTTAGTTACTATATTTTTAAGTACGTACCAAGAAAATAGCTTAATGTATATGCTTACAAATAAAAAACTATGGATTCGGCCCAATAGCTAGGTTCGGTAATTAATTAATTTCAGCAAAATTTTCACACCTACCATACATTATAGTTTAAAATATTGAAATTTTTTATGAAATTTCAGTGAAATTTCTATTTTTTAAGCAAGTTAAAAAAAAAAATAGTTCTTAAGTAGAAACAGATATAATTTCCACAATATCCACTGAAATTTTTTATATTTCTCCATAATTTGCATAGAAATTTTTATCATAATATCCATATCAAATATTTCACAATTTGGTTAAAAACAAATCCATAATTTCCAAGGATATTTTCAAAATTTCCATGAAATTTTGGAAATATCTATGATTTTTTCATTAAATTTTTTTTTTCAAAAATTTTTATAAATATTAGTGATAGTCAGTAAAACTTTTTGCAACATTAATATTATTGATAGTTATTTTTTAACTTTTAATTGTCTTCTAATAATTAGGCAAATAAAAATTAAAAAAAAAATCACATTTAACAAACAATATCCAAAAATTACATTAGACAAGTCTACCCATCATATTCTTAAGAAAAATTAATATTACAAGTTACAAATTTACCTATTTATTAATATTGTTTTACAATAATAAATTCAATATTTGTATAAATATTACAAATTAGATAAAAATTATAATATAGACAAAAATTGAAAGATATGCAGGAAATATATTTTCTATAAATCAAGGTTCAAAATTTTGGTATTGATGGTATTTGATACATGCAAACCTAACCCTTAAATATTCCCACCGATGATATATTAATAAATACATGCAAATTTATCAAGAAGCTACATATTTTAATTATTACTTCATACATTTGATATTTTAAAATGAGAATAAGAAAGATAGAAACAATTCTTAACCACTCAAGAGTTTTTTATAGCATTGAAATGACATTGATAAAATATAATGTAATTGTAATAATTGTTCTTTATATCTTAATTAATAAATAATTTTATTAAATATGTATTGTTTTGTATTTTTTATTAATAATAGTATATTTTTAACTATTAACACTTATTATTAATTAATTAATTAAAAGCAATATAATATACATTGAATATTTTTACAATTTTAATAGTCAACTTGATAATTAATTAATTAAATAAGTTAAATTTAAAATTTCAATAAATTTTTTTATTTTTTTAAATAAATTTCTATCAATTTCCATAATTTTTTATGAGTTTTTATTGATATTTAATAATTTCCATAGGCATTTCTATATTTTGAGCCCTCGATATTTCTATCATTGCTAAAATTTTGAACATTACCACACAATGGCTCACACATGATATAGATGTAGATTAATATATATTTTGCATTTTAATGCCTTAACTTATTTACATACATAAGCGTGGAAAAATAATTAATTTATGCATTTAATTTATTTATTTATTAATTTTAAATTAATGATTTTTTAAATTAAAATAAAATATGAGAAGTTTAATTGCTTTAAAATTGAAAAACATTAGGCGATGCTTTTAACATCAAAAGCATCGCCTATTGTCTTAATCTTTTTAATTTTATTTAATTTTATGTTTTATTCATATGCATATGAATGTTAAATAAATTAATTAGTAATAAGAAGAAAAATAATTAATCCATGCATTTAATTTATTTGTGTTTAAACTTTAAATTGATGATTTTTTAAATTACTATAAAGTTTGATAAATTTGATTATTTCAAAATTGAAAAGCATCAAACTACACTTTTAGCATCCAAAGCATAGCCCGTTCTGTTAAGTTTTAGTATTTTAATTAATTTTATGTTTTAATATTATGTATATAAAGATTAAGCATATTAAATAGCAATAAGAAGCAAAGTAATTAATCTATTCATTTAATTTATTTTTATTTCAATTTTAAATTAATTCTTTTTTAAAATAATAAAATCTTGACAGGATTAATTATTTTATAATTTAAGAGGATTAGGTGACATTTTTAATATTAAAAGCACAGCCTATTGTCTTAATTTTTGAAACTTTAATTAATTATATGTTTTATTCATATGTATATAAATATTAAATATATTAATTAGCAATATGAAGCAAAACAATTCATCTATTCATGTAATTTATTTTCCTTTCAATTTTAAATTAATAAGAGTTTGACAAAATTAAATATTTTATAATTTACAAGTATTAGACGACGCTTTTAACATCAAAGGCATTGTCTATTGTCTTAAATCTTGGAATTTTATATAATTTTATGTTTTATTCTTATGTATATGAATATTAAATATATTAATTAGTAATATGGAGCAAAATAATTAATCTATGTATCTAATTTATTTGTATTTCAATTTTAAATCAATGACTTTTTAAATCAGTAAAAAGTTTGATAACTTTAATTATTTTAAAATTGAAAACCATTAGGTGACGTTTTTAACATCAAAAGTGTCGCTTGTTGTGTTAATTTGTGATATTTTAATTAATTTTAGTTTTTATTGTTATGTATATAAATATTAAATATATTAACAAGTAATATGAAGCAAAATATTTAATCTATGCATTTAATTTAATAAAAGTTTAATAAATTTAATTATATTCAAATTCAAAACCATCAGACATCGCTTGTAGCATCAAAAGTGTCACCTGTTGAGTTAAGTTTTTATATTTTAATTAATTTTATTTTGTATTTTATGTATATGAATATTACATATATTAATTAGCACTATGAAGCAAAATAATTAACATATTTATCTAATTTTTGTGTATTTTATTTTTAAATTAATAATTTTTTAAACTAATAATTTTTTTGTAAAATTAGTTATTTTATAATTTAAAAGCACTAGGCTTTTAACATTAAAAGCATCGTATGTTCTCTTAATTTTTGCAATTTATTTAATTTTATATTTTATTCATATGTATGTATATATATATATTAAATATATTAATTAGCAATACGAAGTAAAATAATTAATCTATGTTTTCAATTAATTTGTGTTTCAATTTTAAATTAATAATTTTTAAAATTAATAAAAAGTTTAATAAATTTAATTATTTTAAAATTGAAAAGCACCAGACGATGCTTTTAGAATCAAAAGCGTAACCTATTGTATTAACTTTTGGTATTTTAATTAATTTTTTGCTTTAATATTATGTATGAAAATAATAAGTATATTAAATAGCTATATGAAGCAAAATAATTAATCTATTCATTTAATTTATTTGTATTTCGGTTTTAAACTAATTATTTTTTAAACTAATAAATATTTTCACAAAATTAATTATTTTATAATTTAAAAGGATTAGCCGATGCTTTTATTTTATAATTTAATTTTGTTTTATAATTATTTTTTTGTTTTATTCGTATGTATATAAATATTATTTATATTAATTAGTAATATAAAGTAAAGCAAGTGATATATTCGTTTAATTTATTTGTGTTTCAATTTTAAATTAATAAGAATTTGACAAAATTAAATATTTTATAATTTAAAAGCATTAAGCGACGCTTTTAACATAAAAAACATTACCTATTATCTTAATTTTTGGAATTGTATTTAATTTTATGTTTTATTCATATATATATATATATTAAATATATTAATTAGCAAGTTGAAGCAAAAAAATAAATCTATGCATTTAATTATTTGTGTTTCAATTTTTAATTAATGATATTTTTAAATAATAAAAAGTTCGATAAATTTAATTATTTTAAAATTGAAAACCATCTGGCAATGCTTTTAATGCTAAAGACGTCACTTTTTGTGTTAATTTTTGGTATTTTAATTAATATTATGTTTCATTATTATGTATATAAATATTAAATATATTAATTAGTAATATAAAGTAAAATAATAAATTTATTTATTTAATTTATTTGTGTTTCATTTTTATATTAATTATTTTTTAAATAAATAAAATTTTGGTAAAATTTATTATTTTTTATTTTAAAAGCGTTAGGTGACACTTTTAACATTAGGCGATGCTTTTAACATCAAAGGCATCATCTATTAGCATAAAAACGTTGCCTATTGTGTTAATTTTTTGTATTTTAATTATTTTATGTTTTATTATTATGTATATAAATATTAAATGTATTAATTAGCAATATGAAACAAAATGATTTATGTTTGCATTTAAAATTGATGATTTTTTAAATTAATAAAATTGTTTGATAAATTTAATTGTTTTAAAATTGCAAAGCACCATGTGATGCTTTTAGCATCCAAAACATTGCCTATTGTGTTAATTTTTGATATTTTAATTAATTTTACTTTTTTACTATGTATATAAATACTAAATATATTAATTGGCAATAGGAAGTAAAATAATTAATTTATTAATTTAATTTATTTGTGTTTCAATTTTAAATTGATTATTTTTTAAATTAATGAAAAGTTTGAGAAATTTAATTTTTTTACAATTGAAAAGCATCAGGTGACATTTTTAATATCAAAAGTGTCGCCTGCTGTGTTAATTTTTGATATTTTAACTAATTTTATATTTTATTCTTATGTGTATATATATATATATTAAATATATTACTTAACAATATGAAGTAAGATAGTTAATCTCATTTAATTTATTTGTATATCAATTTTAAATTAATGACTTTTTAAACTAATAAAAAGATTGAAAGGTTGAATTGTTTTGAAATTGAAAAACGTAGGTGAACCTTTTAGCCAAAAAAAAGGGTGCCTATTATGTTAATTTTTGATATTTTAACTAATTTTATATTTTATTATTATTTATATAAATATTAAATATATAATTAGCAATATAAAGCAAAATAATTAATCTATTGATTTAATTTATTTGTCTTTCAATTTTAAACTAATTATTTCTTAAATTAATGAAAAGTTTATGAAGTTTAATTGTTTTAAAATTGAAAAGCATCAAGCAATGTTTTTAATATAAAAAATATTGCCTATTATCTTAATTCGTGAAATTTTATTTAATTTTGTGTTTTATTATCTATATAAATAATAAATATATTAATTAGCAATTTGAAACAAAATAATTAATCTATCATTTAATTTAATCTTGTTTCAATGTTAAATTAATGATTTTTTAAATTAATAAAAAGTTTGACAAATTTAATTATTTTAAAATTTAAAAACTGCAGGTGAAGCTTTTAGTATCAAACACGTCGCCTATAGTGCTGTCTTCTAGCATTTTAATTAATTTTATGTTTTAATATTATGTATATAAATATTAAGCATATTAAATAGCAATATAAAGCAAAATAATTAATCTATTGATTTAATTTATTTGTGTTTCATTTTTAAATTAATAAAAAGTTTGAAAAATTTAATTATTTTCAAATTGAAAAGCATCAGGTGACTTTTTTAATATCCAAAGTGTCGTCTATTGTGTTAATTTTTGGTATTTTAACTAATTTTATGTTTTATTCGTATATTTATAAATATTAAATATATTCATTAGCAATATAAAGCAAAATATTTAATCTATTCATTTAATCTATTTATGTTTCAATTTTAAATTAATAAAATCACGATAAAACTAATTATTTTATAATTTAAAAGGATTGAGGGACGTTTTTAATATAAAAAAATTATCATCTATTGTCTTAAATTTTGGAATTTTAATTAATTTTATATTTTATTCATATATATGTAAATATTAAATAAATTAATTATCAATATGAAGCAAAATTAATTAATCTATGCATTTAATTTATTTGTGATTCAATTTTAAATTAATGATTTCTTAAATAAATAAAAAGTTTTAGAAGTTTAATTGTTTTAAAATTTAAAAGCATCAGGCATTACCTCTTGTGTTATTCAAAGGATTAAGAGACACTTTTAACATAAAAAGGGTTGCATGTTATGTTAACTTTTTATATTGTAATTATTTTTATGTTTTAATATTATATAAAATAATATTAAGTATATTAAATTGAAGCAAAATGATCAACATATTCATTTAATTTATTTGGGTTTCAATTTTAAATTAATTATTTTCTAAGTTATTTTGACAAAAATAATTATTTGAAAATTGAAAATTATCAGTTGATGCTTTTAGCATTAAAAGCATCGCCTGTTGTGTTAATTTTTGTTATCTTAAATAATTTTATGTTTTACTATTTACATATATTAAAATTAGCAATATGAAGCAAAATAATTAATCTATTAATTTAATTTATTTGTCTTTCAATTTTAAACTAGTTATTTTTTAAGTTAATAAAAAGTTTGCTAAGTTTAATTGTTTTAAAATTGAAAAGCATCAGGCAACGCTTTTAACATCGAAAGCATTGCCTATCATCTTAATTCTTGAAATTTTATTTAATTTTGTGTTTCATTCATATGTATATAAATATTAAATATATTAATTAGCAATTTAAAGCAAAATAATTAATTTATGCATTTACTTAATTTGTCTTTCAATTTTAAATTAATAATAAGTTTGACAAATTTAATTATTTTAAACTTGAAAAGCAATAGGTGAAGCTTTTAGTGTCAAAAGCATCGCTTATTGTGTTATCTTCAAGCATTTTAATTAATTTTATGTTTTAATATTATGTATAAAAATATTAAGCATATTAAATAAAAATATAAAGCAAAATAATTAATGTATTGATTTAATTTATTTGTGTTTCATTTTTAAATTAATTAAATATTTGAGAAATTTAATTATTTTAAAATTGAAGAGCATCAGGTGGCACTTTTAACATCAAAAGTATCGCTTGTTGCATTAATTTTTTGAGACATTGGATGTATTGTCCCATGCCACCATCCACTGAATTTGTCTTCCATTATCATTCACCCAATCATGGATGAAAACCCCTGATGAGTGAGCAAGTGATTCATTAGCCCTGAGATGAAGAAACGAATACTGCTCTCCAATGCCAACATTTGGTGGGTATGGAACATTTCAAGTGCTACCAGACCAATCATGGTGTTGTCCCTTGTACTTTATAATCTGTCTAGTGCCATTGAAAATTTGGCCAGACGTGAACAAACCACCAGTAGCCATGCCTTGGATCTACTAGCTTAGTTACTATATTTTTAAGTACGTACTAAAGAAAATAACTCAATTGTTTATTGTCTGTCAAAACTACATAGCTACATATATATATATAGAAAATTTGTGCTAGTGCCGTGCATCAGGCATGAGCTAGGCACGTGACATATAGCTATAAATATATGGAAGCACAAGTAATTGGGCATTAATTACTACATCAATATCTTACACACACACATACACACACACATACACACACACACATATACATATATTATTGTATATGCTTACAAATAAAAAAACTCTAGATCCGCCCAGTAGCTAGGTTGGGTAATTAATCATTTCAGCAAAATTTCCACACCTTCCATACATTATAGTTTAAATTTACAATAAAAAAATTTTCCATTATCTTAAATAGGTTATTATATTTATTAGGTGGATTTTTAATATAGTTTTCATGAATTTAAAATATATGGTTTTCGTGTTTTTTTTTTTTTTTTTGGTTATGATCAAATGTTGTATTTTACAATTTTTTATCGTAAATTTGTTTGTTTTTTTTTTTAAAAATCTTGGCCAGCACGGCTCCACCCCTTATTACATACATAAAAGGAAATGGTTCTTTAAATATTTGTAGACCAAAGGATAATATAATTTAACAATATTTCATTTCAAAGACCATAGTATATCATAAAAGTAACATAAACTCGCCATATCATAAACTATAATGGTATCAACCATACATACATACATACATATTCTTTATTACTGCATAAGCTAGGCATCCTCAACATACGATTAAGTAGACATAAAAGGCCATGATAATATACATATCATGGTATTTTATATTATTTTTAAACAAATATTATACATATCATGAATAAAAATATACTAAAATAATATATTTTTTACTAAAATATCAATTATATACATAGTACATTGTTTCAACAACTATATGTCTTTCTTATCATAGAACCAACTATAAAAAACGTATGGAAGATATACTTCATTTTTTGATATTTTTTTTTTTGAGGTAACGTTGCATGGTAAAATAATTTAATTACTTTGTATAAATTTTCGAGATGGTTGCATCGAAAGATTAGCTAATGAAATATGATGCTAAGATTAATTAAATTGAAAACTTATATTAAACTTAGTACCAGAGGAGCAGTGAAGTGAATGCATGTGAGGTGTGATGAGTAGTGCCCAAGAAAATATGTTAAAACTATGGCGTGCCAGAGGAGCAGTGGAGTGCATGCATGTGAGGTTTTGGTGATTGTCCAAGAAAATATGTTATAATAATTTCTCCTTCATGCTCATAATTCAAATTTATAAATTTTAAATTATAGATATAAATAATTTATCAATTGAATCAATTTTATTTAGCATTTTATACTCTTTTAAACAAAAACTATATGTATTATAAATAAAAATATGTTAAAATAATATCATTTTTAATGAAATATCAATTTCATACATATATACCGTGGTCTAGGAACTAAAAATTATGCACTTCTATTATTCAAAAAAATAAATAAATAAAGGTCTATACATCTTTGTTAACAAAGAAAAAACGTGCAGAAGATATATTTTACTTTTTGATAATTTTTTTTTTCTGTTTTCATATCTAAAATTAGATACGGTACTTTTTTAATTGATGATTGCATGATTAAATAAATTTAATTACTTTGTATAAGTTTTCGAGATAGTTGCATCCACAAATTAGCTAATAAAATATGATACTAAGATTAATTAGATCAAAAAAATTCGTTCGCTCTAGAGCACTATAGACTCTTTAGTACTTCTTTTATTCTTATCATGAGCAACTTAATTTCCAATTGATATGTGATGTCACGGTACATGACATCAGCAATGTGGAAGAAAAATTTAATATATGTGGCATTAAATTATGGAGTGCCAGAGGAGCAGTGGAGTGCATGTGTGTGTGGTATCTAAGAAAATAAGTTAGAATTTTCTTCCATCTTACATTGTGTTTCTTTTAATTATTTAAAATAAATTTTCTTTTTAGTTCACTATTTTAAATTTATAATTTTTAAATTATAACACCAGCTAGCATTGAATGGAATATAATAAAACAAAATCTACCTCTCAATCAAAACTCTAGCAGCTATGATGGATACTTGGCCCATGTATCGATTACTGATGGCAATTTCCCTGAAACTCATGGTAAAGAAGAAGAGATGTCAAACACAGACATATCCACTGCATCCATTGCATCAATGTCATTCGCTGCCATGATTGTTCAATCATCAAAAAGCAACGCTCACTTTCTAAGTCAAGAGATTTCTCATATTGCAAGACTTGCAAGATTTCCATTGACAAAAAATGCCTTTAAGACAATAGTTGACCTCTTTTAATATTTTTGAATTTTGTCTAATATAGGAAGACGTAATTAGCTTTTTTCTTGATCATAGCTTCCTTCTTTGCTCAAAACCGCACCTCTATAAATTCTCTCCATTCTATAAAGTTTACATACAAGAAATAATACACATAGCTGGTTATTTTCTTCATGGTATCACAACATCATTCCACACATACCACTATTATGGATTCTCAAAACAAATTTTATTCATAGCCAAGTACTAGCACCAAAGCTTTTGTTTCACAAGAACCCATCATAACCGTTCAATCTTTTCACCAATGTACCAATTTGATTTTAATCAAACTAAATGCCTTAAACTTTCTCTTTTGTCATTCAGTTTGTATTGTCATTGATCGATAAGTTTATTTTGGACAAGTTGAAGATGAATAACAAGACAATAATCAAGCTTATTTTGGACAACGTGGTGGTGGCTTCAAAAGGAAAAGGCTTTATTCCAGTAGGGAACTTCTCTAAAACCAGGAAATCAGAAATCAAAACCAATATTGAAGGCAATTCTGGATGAAATAGTAAAGGTAAAATTATTGTCAAATATCACTACAAAAAATTCTAGTGACAGATGAAAGTTTATCACTTTATATAGGCAATTGGTGACAAAAAATTTCTTTGTCACATTTAGTGATTGGGTCACTTAATTAGTGATAAATTCTTACTTTATCACCTACTTTTGTAACTAGTTGCCCTTTAAAGTTTGGAGGCAATTTTTTTTTTTTGGGGAATTTATTTGATGTTAATAGTGACAAAATTTTATGTTTGTAACTAATTTTAAGATATTCAGTGTAACAGATAACTTTAGACACTACTGTAACAAATAAAAAGCTGTCAGTTTATATAGGCGATTGGTGACAAAAATTTTCTTTGTCACATTTAATGATTGGATCATTTAATTAGTGATAAATTCTTATTTTGTCACTTACATTTGTAACTAATTGCCCTTTGAAGGCAAAATTTTTTTGAATTTATTTAATGCCAATGGTGACAAATATTTTACATTTGTAACTAATCCTACTAAATAGATAACGCTGACAATGATATTGAATAGATAACTTTAGATACTACTATGACAAATGAAAACTTGTCAGTTTATATGGGCGACTGGTGGCAAAAATTTTTGTTGTTACATTTAATGATTGGGTCATTTAATTAGTGATAAATTCTTACTTTGCCACCTATATTTGTAACTAATTGCTCTTTGGAGGGAATTTTTTTTAATTTTTTTTTATGACAATGGTGACAAATATTTTTTGTAACTAATTTAAACATAAATATAAAAAGAAAAGAGGACACCGCCCTTGATGAAGCTTTCTTCTTCTCCAGCCAGCAGCCCCAATGCTTTACAAAACCCACACATGCCGCTTCCATTGGAAAATCGCTCTAATCTCGACACCAATCCACCACACCGCCACCTCAGCCACCAAGCCCAATCTGTCAATGATCGAACCATGGTGAGAATACTCCAAATGACTACCCAATGTGTCGGGGAAGAGCTGAACTCGGGCGATCACTATTTCATTCAAATCGCCGAAAGTCAGTGGTTCTCAGATCTTAAGGCTGACCTTTTCCACCATTATTGGACTTCTTGAGCTCAAATCGAAGCTCAGATTGGCTTGAAATTTACTCGTTGGAATTAGAATGGAAGTTTCATTGTGGGATATTGCCAACTATATACGATAGTATTCAATGCATGATATTGTACACTTTTGTTATTGGTTTTCTCCAAGCTCAATTCATTTCTTTAAGATGACTATATATATATGTTGTTAGTTTCAGATGTAATTGACCATGGTGAACTGAGAGAGAGAAAAGAGCTAGCTAGCTTGTTATCTGTTTTTTGACCCCAATGAGTTGAGTTATTAACGATTGAAAGTTATAAACATGCAATTTTCTTGTCTTGGCTAAACACACTGGGTCTTTGATTCTTACTGCAGCTTTTATGTGGAGATATAGCATAGATGACATACTCTGGTTTGAAGTGATCCACAGTTTCTAGGTAATTGGAGGATATGTAATAGGATTTATGAGTTGTGAGTTGGGACTATTATTTTCCATCTAAATTCATGAATGTTTTCTTACCAAGGTTTGTGGACCATCAGTAAAGCCTTTGCAGTGCTCAACTATTACTAAGGTCTAGAAGCTTCTTGCTTTAAGCAGAGATTTTTTCTAAGATTACATCACTGCATAAGTGATGCCACTGTAAACAAGATTGTGAGTTTTTAAAGTAAATATATATATATATATATATATATATATGTATATTATAAGCAATTTTGAGAGTTTTTAATTAAGTGATAAATAACATAGAGGATATGAAGGTTATGATGCTATAGTAGGGCAGCAACTTGTCAAGAGAAATGGTTCATGAGCAAAACTCTATTATATGTGTAGCTGTGGTTAATATGAGTGAATATCAAACCTCAAGTTGATTATTTCATTAATTTTTTTGCTTGGGTGTATCTAGAAGCTTTTTATATAGGAGTTTGATATTACACTGTGTCACTTTGATTTGGTGTGGTGTCACACTAGCATGTCATTTTGTGTAAAATTCAACTCTTCATTTTGGTGCTGTTGGTATTAATTTTGGATGGTTACCTCTATTGGCTTTACCCCTGTAAACATGCATGAGTTTGGCAGCTTTTTGTCCACTCTTTTGGTCCTTAGCTCGCATTTCAAGTCATGGTAGCACCTGCCTTGAATACAGTCAGTGTCAAATCTTTCTAATTGTAATGCAAATGCCTTTAAGTTTTGCTAAATTCTTTTCCTTGAAGGATTTTTGACAAAGGTCATGCTTTGAGTATGTTTAGCTCAATGATTCTAAGGAACATGGTGAAGAAACATCATTAATGAAGAAGATCAATCATATATGCTCTATATATTTCATTCTTTTTTTTAATTATTTTATTATTGTTTATGATCTTTAGAGATGATTGCTACTTTGAAAGATGGAGATGGACATTAGTTAGATGGTATAGGCAACAGTTATGTCATTGGAAAGGCTCAATGACAAATCAGATGTGCCACTAATGGTTTAAGTAACAAATAATATTTTGTCACCTATTGTATTTATTGTCACTGATGGATAAGTTTGACCAATTTCTAGAACTGTATTGATAACAAAATGTGTACATACAATGACAAAAAGAGGAAGGTTAAGTGACGAAAACGGATGTTACGGTAAAACTCCAATCCATGTCAATGATATTTTTGGTCAGAATTACATGCTCTTTCCATGACAAATTACACAGTTTATCACTAAACTACTTTGTGATGGGTCTATCACAGCATACACAAGACGATCTAATTTTGTCACCTAAATGCGATAAGGCAACAAAAATGACCCTTACAAGACAAATTAGCTGTGTAGTAGTTGCCCAAATTTTTTGTAGTGTATGTGATAAACAGAACCATGATGCCATAGATTGCTGGCATAGGTTTGATCATTCATATATCAAGGATAACATCCCAGAAGCACTAGTAGCACTTAACATTGCGGACAACTCTAATGCAAACTTCTATGTAGATTCGGGTGCCACTGCACACATGACAAATGACAATGTTAAAATAATTAATTCTTATCCTTATACAGGTAGTGATAGTATATACGTCGGCAATGGGAATAGCCTTACAATATCTCACATTGGTAATGCTAAACTTAAAACTGAAAATAGATGTTTAGATCTTCAAAATGCTCTTGTAGTTCCAAAATTGAAAAGAACCCCTTATTAGTTAGTCAACTAACAACGGATAATGATTGTATTTTTGAATTCTCATCCAATGGTTTTGTGATAAAGGACTGCAATCAAAGAATCATTGTAAAAGGGTACAAGAAGGGAAAGCTGTACATTTTGAATGAAGTAAAGCATCATGCTTTAAGTGCAGCAAACGCCTTGGCAGATCTTTGGCACCAATGATTGGGACATCCCAATATTTTACATTCCAATAATGTTATTAATGTTTCCAGTTGGACAAATAAGTTTAGTGTTTGTGCTAGTTGTTAATTAGGGAAGAGCTGCAAACTTCTTTTCTCTTTATCTAATAAAACTTCATTGTTTCCTTTGGAAAAGATCCATTGTGATATTTGGGGACCAGCCCCAATATTTTTAACACAAAAATACTGTTTGTATGTTACTTTCGTTGATGATTATTCCAAGCACACTAGGCTATTTCCTTTGTGTAAAAATCAGAATGTTTTAAATGATTCCATAAATTTCAAAGAATGGTACAGAACTAATTTGACAGACGAATTAAAATTCTTCAGAGTGATGGAGGAGGTAAGTTTATATCTTCAGCTTTCGAGGAACACTTAGGTAAGCATGCAATTGTTCATCAAACGTCCTGTCCAGAAACCTCAGAACAAAATGGGGTTGCTAAAAGGAAACACAAGCATGTGGTGGAAATGGGTTTAACTATGATGTTCCATGCAATGGGTTTTAATAATTCACTCGGTATTGCTTGCTTTTTGCTACTATTTTGTTGATAAGTTTAATTAGAACATACTTGTGATCTAGTTGCTCTTTTGTGTGTGTTTTAATTAGAACTTTGAGATAATTCTTTGAGTGGAAAAAGGAAAAAGAGTGTGAGTTTAAAAGAGGGTAAAAGCCGAAACTAGTGTGCAAACACGAGTGTCGAGACCTTGTTTGAGTGAAACACGTGATGGAGTGAATTCGGTGAGGATTTAATTTATTTTTGTAATATTTTTACTAATATGGCAGATTCAAGAATGAGGAGAGAGGATGGCTCATTAGGAGAATCAATTCAAGAGGAGGGGTACAAGCTCACAGTTTGGAGGAGTATCAAACAGTGGGTGGACAAATCCAAGTGTGTGGAGAAGCAATCCCATATATGACAACAAGCCAAAACTGAACCTAGGCGATGAAAGCACCAATCGGCCAAAAAGGGAAGCCAAAATCAAATATGTCTAAGCACCAAGGAATGAAGGTAAATCTGATCCTAAACCTTGTAGAACTCATGGAATTGTGTGTTTTAAGTGCTAGAGACAAGGACACATTGCTAGCCAATGCCCGAATAGGAGAATCGTGGTACTGAAAGGTCATGGTGAGTTAGAATCCGAAAGTGAAGATAGTGAGCATGAAACCGAGCAAGAAGAGGAAGAAATTGAAGATGAAGCTAAGACCCTAAATGCGTCACAGGCTGAATTGAGTTTGGTGATTAGGAGAGTCCTGACCGTATACAAAGATGAGGACCAAATACGAAGAGAGAACATCTTCCACACTTGTGAAATCCAAGGTAATGTTTGTAGTATGATAATTGACAATGGAAGTTATGCAAATGTAATTAGTAATGTTGTGGTGGAAAAATTAGGCTCACCAACAATTAAACATCCCGAAACATATAGATTACAATGGCTTAATGATAGTGGTGAGATGAAAGTAAACAAACAAATCAAAGTAAAACTCAGCATTGATAAATTTTAATTATCATGCTGGACATATTTTATTAGGTAGACATGGCAATTTGATAAAGATACTATACATTATGGTCAAGAGAATGTTATAATTTTTAGATTTAAAGGTAAAAAGGTCAAGCTAGAACCATTGACTCTCAAGGAGGTATATAGAGACGAACTTTAAATACAACAAAGGAGGGAGGCTGAAAAGCTCAAAGAAAGAACTAGCTCCAATCCAAGGGGGTAAGACTGAAGAAGACCAACCAGGTAAGTGTCCTAAACTTAAGTTTGAGAGGAAAGAAAGAGAGAAATCCAAGGGAGAGAGAGAGAGAGAACAAAACTCGAGAGTGCGAGGAAAATTGAAAAAGCCGAGAGTGAGAGTGGGAAAGTGGAACTCGTGAGTGGGAAAGAAAAATAAAAATATTTATCTTAGCATTAGAGATGTTAATAAAGCAATTTTGAATAAGAAATCATTGCTGGTCATGCTTTATAAAGATGTTTATTTAAATGATCAAACTAATCCCGAAGAACTTGAATTGCCAAGTTCTATTTCTTCTCTTTTACAGGATTTTGAAGATATCTTTCTGGAGGAGATTCCTAATGGTTTACCACCAATTCAAGGGATTGAACATCAAATTGATTTTTTATCAGGAGGCAATTCCTAATAGGCCTGCATATATGAGTAATCCCAAGGCGACAAAGGAGCTACAAAGGCAGGTAGGTGACTTACTTGACAAAGGTCATATTAAGGAAAGTATGAGTCCATATGTTGTTCCTGTTTTATTAGTTCCTAAGAAAGATGGATCACGGTGCATGTGTGTTGATTGTAGAGCCATAAATAATATTACCATTAAGTATAGACATCCAATCCCTAGATTAGATGATATGCTTGATGAATTGCATGGTACTTACATGTTTTCAAAAATTGATCTTAGTAGTGGGTATCATCAAATTAGAATGAAAAAGGGTGATGAATGGAAAACCGCATTTAAGACTAAATATGGATTGTATGAATGGTTAGTGATGCCTTTTTGTTTAACTAATGCACCTAGTACTTTCATGAGATTAATGAATCATGTCATGCATATATTTATTGGTAAATTTGTGGTTGTATATTTTGATGATATTTTAGTATATAGCCGAAACTTTGATGAGCATGTAGGACATCTTAGGCAAGTTTTAAATATTCTTAAGGAAAGTTTATTTGCTAATATGAAAACTGTGATTTTTGTAAAGATGAATTTGGTTTTCTAGGATTTGTTGTAAGTGTTGCAGGAATTAAAGTTGATCAATCCAAGGTGAAAGCAATCCAAGAGTGGCTGAAACCCACCTTCATTACCCAAGTGAGGATCTTTCATGGTTTGGCTAGTTTTTATCGAAGATTTGTCAAGGATTTTAGCACAATTGCAGATCCTTTGACCAAAGTTGTTAAGAAGAATGTTGGCTTCAAATGGGGGGAAGTACAAGATCAATCTTTTAATTTGTTGAAAGAAAAATTAACTAATGCACCTTTATTAGTTTTGTAAAATTTTTGTAAGACTATTGAAATTGAATGTGATGCTTCGGGTGTAGGTATTGGAGCTATTTTAATGCAAGAAGGAAGACCCATAGCCTACTTTAGTGAAAAATTGAATGGAGCTACACTAAACTACCCGACCTATGACAAAGAGATGTATGCTTTGGTGAGAGCTTTGAAAATGTGGCAGCATTATTTAATGCCGAAGGAGTTTGTGATTCATACAAATCATGAATCTTTGAAGGACATTAAAGGTCAAGAGAAGCTTAACCAAAGGCATTCTAAGTTAAGGGCTTTAATTAATAGAAATTTAAGAACACGAGAAGAATGTTTGCCATATGTTGAATTTGTCTATAATAGATCTTTGCATTCAGCTAATAAATTTACACTATTTGAGATTGTTTATGGTTTTAATCCTTTGACTCCAATAGATCTTACACCTTTACCTTTAAGTGAACGTGCTAATTTAGGTGGAAAGCAAAAAGTTGATTTTGTGAAGCAGATTCATGAAAAAGACCAAGGTAAATATTGAGAGGAGGACCGAACAATATGCTAGGAATGCCAACCAAGGCTGAATAAAGGTTGTTTTTGAACCTGAAGATTGGGTTTGGTTGCATCTAAGGAAGGAGAGGTTTCCCTAGCAAAAAAATCCCCAGCTTATGCTGTGTGGGGATGAACCTTTTCAAGTTTTGGAGCAGATTAATGAGAATGCCTACAATCTTGACTTACCGAGTGAGTATAATGTTAGTGCTACATTTAATGTTGCTGATTTATCTCCTTTTACTGCAGGTGATGATTTTGATTTGAGGTTAAATCCTTTTCAAGAGAAGGGGAATGATGAGAATCTGCCCGTACCTGCACAACTGACAACTTGCTGGGGTGCAGATATGATACAGTTGAATACTGGGCCTATCACTAGGGCTCAAACCAAGAGATTTAAGGACAACTTGGCTGTCTTCATATAGAGAGTTATCAATTATCAAAAGGGCTTATCCAAGTCTGTTTTAAGCATCCAAGTGGTGGAGGCCGGTAGTTGTTTTCGTGCCTTTTTGGACTCTGGACAGTAAGGAATGGATCCAACATTTCATCGAAGAAGAGGTGGGAATGCTTGGCAGGTAAAGGATTGCCAACTTATACGAACTTGAGAAGTCTTGAGCTTGTTCTTTTCTCCTTGCTAATTAAATTAGATTTCTATTAAATGATTCTTTTTGTTTTCTTTTTTTTTTTTGTTTTGTTTTGATAATATAGGATCCTTGGAGAATATATTGATGAACTGCATTGGAAGATGGAGATTGTAAAGATTTAGTGGGTATAGGCAACATCTTGTATATATATATATATTCTTTTTCCCTAGAATTACAAATTGTTTTCGTTTATATTTTTCTTTTAATGTAATCTTATTGTATTTGATACACATTATATTAGTATTAGTTGGTGTTTAATGAATTTTGTAGTACAAGATAAACATTTAATAAAGTATTATTCTTTTATGTTAACTGCATTTCAAAAGTGTTATTTTATATCTATTAACGATAATTAATGATATTATAATTAATTAGTAAGATCTAATAAAAAAACAATTTTTTTCAAATAAAATTGGTAATTAATATATTATTTTTAGTTACAAACTATTGTCACCAAATAAAAAAGGTAGTTTCGGAGTCAAATTTATTAACTTAACCATGATTTATGTCATATCATAACAAGTCGGTGACAAAAAGTTGTTTACTTATCATTGGAAAGGCTCGATGGCAAATCAAATGTGTCACTGACGTTTTAAGTGACAAATCAGATGTGCCACAGATGGTTTAAGTGACAAATAATATTTTGTCACTTAACTATATGTATTGTCATTGATGGATAAGTTTGACCAATTCTTACAACTGTATTAGTAATAAAATGTGTACATACAATGACAAAAAAAGGAGGGTTAAATGATAGAAACCGATGTGACGGTAAAGCTCCAATCTATGACAAAGATATTTTTTGTCACAATTACATGCTCCTTCGATGACAAATTACATAATTTTCCATAAACTACTTTGTCACTAGTCTATCATGCAAAGACAAGACGATCTAATTTTGCCACTTAAATGTGATAAGGTGACAAAAATGGCCCTTATGTGACAAATTAGTTGTGTAGTTGTTGCCTAAAGTTTTTGTAGTGTATGTGATAAACCTAATCATAGTGCCAGAGATTGCTAGCATAGGTTTGATCATTCATATATCAAGGATAACATCCCAAAAGCACTAGCAGCACTTAACATTGCAGACAACTCCGATCCACTTCTATGTAGATTCGGGTGCCACTGCACGCATGACAAATGACAATGGTAAAATTAGTAATTCTTATCCTAATAAAGGTATTGATAGTATATATGTCGGTAAAGGGAATAGCCTTGCAATATCTCACATTGGTAATGCTAAACTGAAAATTGAAAATGGATGTTTATATTTTCAAAATGTTCTTGTAGTTCTAGAATTGAAAAAGAACCTCTTATCAATTAGTCAACTAATAACAGATAATGATTGTATTTTTGAATTCTCATCCAATGGTTTTTATATAAAGGACTACAATCAAAGAATCATAGCAATAGGGTATAAGAAGGGAAATTTGTACGTTCTAAATGAAGGAAAGCATCATGCTTTAAGTGCAACAAAGCCCTCGATAGATCTTTGGCACCAACGCTTAGGACATCCCAGTTTAAGGGCTTTAAAAAGTTTACATTCCAATAATGTTATTAATGTTTTCAGCTAGATAAATAAGTTCAGTGTTTGTGCTAGTTATCAATTAGGGAAGAGCTGCAAACTTCCTTTTTCTTTATCTAATAAAATTTCATTGTTTCCTTTAGAAAAGATCTATTGTGATATTTGAGAGCCCCAACATTTTCCACATAAAAATACCATTTCTATGTTGCTTTCAGTGATGATTATTCTAGGTACACTTGGCTATTTCCTTTGCGTAAAGAATTTGAATGTTTTGAATGTTTCCTTAAATTTCAAAGAATAGTAGAGAACGAATTCGACAGATGAATTAAAATTCTTCAGAGTGATGGAGGAGGTAAGTTTATATCTTCAGCTTTCAAGGAACACTTAGGTAAGCATGGAATTTTTCATCAAATGTCATATCCAGGAACCTCGGAACAAAATGGGGTTGCTGAACGGAAACATAGGCATGTGGTGGAAATGGGTTTAAATATGATGCTCCATGCCAATGTACCAATGAAATTATGGGTTGAAGCTTTCTTAACTACAACTTTTCTCATTAATAGATTATATTCATTTGTCTTAAAAACTGAAACCCCATATTTTCCTCTACTTAAAAGGCATCAAGATTATCAAAGTTTGAGAGCCTTTGGTTGCATGTGCTACCCTTATCTTTAGAATTATGCAGTAAATAAATTTTCAAAGAAAACTCTTCCTTGCATCTTCATTGGATACAGCTCCTAACATAAAGGATTCTGCTGTTTTCATCCAAAAACCATTTGGGTCTACATCAACGGGCATGTTGTTTTTGATGAACAATATTTTCCATACTTATCTACCAATATTAACTCACAAAAACATATTGACATTACTAGAATCACATTGATAAATGACACAATTAATACATCGCACAGAATAAAGACCGACGTATTCGCGGTGTCACCTAACGTCCTGTCGCTAAATGCATAAGACAACACCAGACGCATTAATAGTGTCACCTTAGCTTAAAAAAAGGCTGATGATGTAAAACAATGTGTCGCTAAACGTCCAAAGAAAACATGACGCTACTGAAATGAGTTGCCTATTTTTTACATTTTTAGCGATGCATTTAAAACAATGTCAGATTTAGTAGATGACTTTTAGCGATACATTTAACAAATACGTTAGATTTTATATTCACCTTTTAACTACGATTTTAAAAAATGCGTCAAATTTGATGTTCCACTTTTAGCAACGCATTCTATAAAGTGTCACCCTTTATCTTGAACATGTAGCGACACTGTACGAAATAGCTGCTAAAAAATCTTTTAGCGACTGCTTTTTAAAGCGTCGTTAAACATATTTTGTTAAGGTATGAAAGGAGACTTTTCGGAAAACGTCACTAAAGGAGGAAAAACAATGTCACCCAATATGTTAGGCGACGTTGTTTATTTTAATGCGTCGCCCTTTATTTTTTTTTTTAATTTGCTTATTTTTAATTTTTTGAAAATTGATTAAAATAGTATAAATATTAAAATAATTAAAATACAAAAAAACTAAAACTAGCTTCATCCAAAATAATTAGAATACAAAAATTTAAAATAAATATTTTCATAACAAAATAATTATCAAATAAATTAAATATTACCTCATTGACATATTTTTATATAATTTGGTAAACTATTGGATGTGCAAAAGCAAATTCAATATTAATTAAACTTCCATGAATGTATACTCATTCAGATGGAAGTTGACGTCCTCTTTAGTAAATGAAAATTTAAAGAATATTACCATTGTTCTTAAGATTTGGCGAACCACATTTCTCCTAATTAAAAGTGGAAAACTCATAATGAAGTGGATCAGAAAATTAATTAAACGAATAATAATAAATGTCATAAATATTACTTAAAACATAAGTAATAAATCTATGTACCAATTTATTTAGAAGATATATTTTTTATCCATATCACCTCACAGTCATTACGAACATAGCCACTCTCACATTCATCCTCATTATCATTTTCATCGACACTTGACAACTATATGACAACTGGATTGTGAGCCATCGTAGTATCTCCAACAGCATCTTCTTCAACAAAAGTATGATGTTGTGGTGAAGTTAAAACAACAGACCACCTCAAATCGAGTTGATCTTCAACATAAAATGCTTGTTGAACTTAGCAAAACAATGTCAAGCAATATCACAAACAAAATATCTACAAAAGCAAGATTAACAAAACCCAACGAACCTAACCTGTGGTTAAAATGAAAAAAAAACAAAAAACAACCCACCACATGTCTTCGCCAACGACAAAGAAAAAAGAAACTCGCCTAAACGATGGAGACGAAGAAAGTAGAAACCCAGCTAACCACGAGGGTGACACAGAGAAACCCAGCTTCCATCGGCAATGTAGCAAATGAAAAATGAAACCCGAAATATCCTGCTCTTCAAATCTCTCTTAGATTGCTTCCAAATCTAATATCTATTAGGTAGTGTACTTGATGTAGTTTTAGAAAAGAAAATGGATTTAAAGATGCGCATAAAAATTTTTAAAGGGGCCAAACTTTTTTAAAAAATAGCAAAAAGGTGACCATTTTGAAGATTCTTTTTTTTTTTTTTAATTAAGAGAATAGGTGACGCATTTACATCTTAAAGTATCGCCTGTTCCATCAATGTCTTTATTTTTGTAATTAGTTTTTTATTCTCCATTTAAAAATAAATACTGAAACTGTTTCTTATATATGTGAAACAAAATTACCAAAGTGGGAGTTTAATTATTTTGTTTTCCAATTACAGTTTAGTGTAAAATTTTGTAAATTTCAATTTAAAAAAAAAAAAAGGGAATAAGCAGTGCATTTACCACAAACAACATCGCCTATTTTAAGGCTTTTTTTAGTTCCTTAATTTGATGGAACATGGGATGCATAAAAAGCAAAAAGAGTCACCAGATACTTTTCATTTTTCCTTTTTTAGTAGTTATTAATTTGTTTTTGAAGTAAAGTTTACTTGCTTTTAAAAGTTGCAAGTATTAAAATGATTTTTTTTTTTTTAATTAAGAGAACAGAAGATGCATTTACAATTAAAAGTGTTTCCTTTTCTCTCAATTTCATTTTGTTTCTTTGATTAATTTTTTATTTTTCATCTATAAATAAATACTGAAAATATTTCTTAAAAATGCGAAGCAAAATATCGAAGATTACTATTTATTTTTTTGTTTTTCAAGTACACCTTTATTCTTTATAAAATTTGCATGTCTTCTAAAATTTTTGTTTTTTTTTTAATTGAGAGAACAGGCAACGCATTTTCTTTAAGAAAGGTCACCCGTTCTTGAATTGTAGAATCAAGCGACACATTATGGTCGAAAAGCGTCGCTTGTTCCATTTTTTTTATTTTTTTTATAATCTTTAAATAGTTTTTTAATTGTTCATCTACAAATAAATTCATGTAGCAATCTAATGAACATAAATTCCATTGATCTAAAAACATAAAACAATTTTGTCAATGCTATTCTCAATTATTCACATATATGTGTATAGATGAGACACAAAATATCTCAAGACCTAATTTGAGATAGGGTATCGAATATAGAATTATAAATCAACAAGTATTTATTGACCAGTTTATCTATATAAGTATGTTAAATGAGCTTAACTTTCATGTGTTTGTGTTCAATGATAGCTTACTAGTTTTTAAAAATTGAAATTCTATTAAATTGCTTTTTATAAAAATAAAAAATAAAAAAATTGAAGGAACAGGCGATGTAATCCCATCCAAAAGGGTCACCTATTCCATTTTTTATTTATTTTTTGTTTTTATCTTTAATTAGTTTTTTTGATTGCTCATCTACAAATTTAAAAAAAGCATATTTGCAAAATAAAAAATTTTTTACTAAAAACAACTTTCAAATTAAAAAAAAAAGGTAAAAATTGGTTGGGTGAAAAGGTGACGCATTTGTTAAAAAAGAGGTCACCTATTCTTATTTGATGACCCGTTTCTAAAAAAACGTTACCTATTTTATATTACACATCCTTCAAAATTTGTAAGTCTCTTAAATTGTATTTTTGTATTTAAAAAAAAAAACGCATCGCCTAAAACTATATTAGCTATTTCTTATTACATTATTACATCCAAGTCATTTGGTCTAGTGGTGTGATGATTTCTTGAGAATGTAAGAGGTTCTGGGTTCAATTCTTGGATGGCCTTCTCTGATTTTTTATGGGTTTGTACACGTGTAAATAAAAAAATTGAAAAAAAAAAAGGCAATGCATTTGTTGAAAAATGCGTCGTCTATTTCTTTATTTGGTGACTCTTTTTTTAAAAACAAAATGCATCACCTAAAACTATATTAGCTATTTTTTGTTGTATTTTTACATCCTAGTCATTTCGTTTGGTGGTGTGGTGATTCCTTAAGAGTGTAAGAGTTTTTGGGTTCAATTCTTGGCAAGGCCTTATTTTATTTTATTTTTTTATGGGTTTGTACACGTGTAAATAAAAAAATTGAAAAAAAAAAAAGCAATGCATTTGTTGAAAAATACATCGCCCTTTTCTCTATTTGGCGACTTTTTTTTAAAAAAAAATGCATCGCCTAAAACTATGTTAGCTATTTCTTATTGCATTATTACATCTAAGACATTTGGTCTTGTGGTGTGGTGATTCTTTGAAAGTGTAAGAGGTTCTAGGTTCAATTCTTGGCATGGCCATATCTGAATTTTTTATTTTATGGGTTTGTACACGTGTAAAAAAAAGAAAAAAAAATAAAAAGAAATGCGTCGTCTTTTCCTCTGTTTGGTGACTCTTTTTCTAAACATTGCGTCACCTAAAACTATATTAGTTATTTCTTGTTGTAGTATTACATCTAAGTCATTTGGTATGCATCGTCTTTTCCTCTATTTGGCGACTCTTTTTTAAAACAATGCATCGCCTAAAACTATATTATCTATTTCTTGTTATATTACATCTAAGTCACTTGGTCTGGTGGTGTGGTGATTTCTTGAGAGTGTAAGAGGTTTTGGGTTCGATTCTTGGCATGGCCCTATCTGATTTTATTTTTTTAATGGATTTGTGCATGTGTAAATAAAAAAGTTGAAACAAAAAAAAGAAAAAAAGAAAAGGTGATGCATTTGTTGAGAAATGCATCACCTTTTCCTCTATTTAGCAATTATTTTTTAAAAAAATGCATCGCCTAAAACTATATTAGCTATTTCTTGTTGTATTATTACATCCAAGTCATTTGGTCTGGCGGTGTAGTGATTTCTTGAGAGTGTAAGAGATTCTGGGTTCAATTCTTGGTGTGGCCCTGTCTATTTTTTTTTTATGGGTTTGTACATGTGTAAATAAAAATAAAAAAAGGAAAAAAAAGAAAAGAGAAGATGATCCTTTTGTTGAAAATGCATCACCTTTTCCTCTAATTGGCGACTTTTTTTTAAAAAAATGCATCACCTAAAACTATATTAGCTATTTCTTGTTGTATTATTACATCCAAGTCATTTGGTTCGGTGGTATGGTGATTCCTTGAGAGTGTAAGAGGTTCTGTGTTCAATTCTTGGCATGGCCCTATCTGATTTAATTTCATTTAGCCTAGTGGTGTGGTGATTCATTTAGAGTGTAAGAGGTTTTTACTTCATTCTTCGCATAACCTTATCTAATTTTATTTTTTTTATGGGTTTGTACAAGTGTAAATGAAAAAATTGAAAAAGAAAAGAAAAGGCAACACCGTAGTTGGAAATTGCATTGCCTATTTCTTTATTTGGAAACCCTTTTTTAAAAAAGTGTCGCCTATTTGTATATTAAACATCCTCTAAAACTTGCAAGTCTCTTGAGTTATATTTTTATATTTAAAAAAGGAAACAGGTGATGCAATTACTTCTCTGGCACTAATTTTACCATAATTTTTTAATTTAACATAATGTTTTAATTTAATTAATCTTAGCATCATATTTTATTAGCCAATTTGTTGATGCAACCATCTCAAAAACTTATACAAAGTAATTAAATTATTTTACCTTGCAACCATCACCTTAAAAAGTATTGTATCTAATTTTAGATATGAAAAAAAAAAAAGATCACAAAATGAAATATATCTTCTATACGTTTTTTATAGTTGGTTCTTTGTTAAGAAAGACATATAGATTTTTTTTTTTAATAACAAAGATGTATAATTTGTAGTTGCTGTAACAACATATATATGTATATAATTTATATTTTACTAAAAAATGTATTATTTTAGTATATTTTTAATTCACAGTATGTATAATCTTTGTTTAAAAATAATATAAAATACCATGATATGCATATTATCATGGCCTTTTATGTCAACTTAATCGTATGTTGAGGATGCCTAGCTTATGCAGTAATAATGAATATGTATGTATGTATGTATGGTTGGTACTATTATAGTTTATGATATGGTGAGTTTATGTTACTTTTATGATATACTATGGTCTTTCAAAAGAAATATTGTTAAATTGTATTACCTTTGGTCTGCAAATATTTAAAGAGCCATTTCTTCTTATCTATGCAACCAGGAGTGGAGCCTTGTAGGCCAAGATTTTTTTTTTTCAAAACAAATTTACAATAAAAAATTATAAAATACAACATTTGATCATAACTATTAAAAAAATAAAAATTTCCATATATTATAAATTCAAAAAAATTGTATTAAAAATCCATGTAATAAACATAATAACCTATTCAAAATAATGGAAAATTTTTCGTATTGTAAATTTAAACTATGATGTATGGAAGGTGTGGAAATTTTGACCAAATGAATTAATTACCCAACCTAGCTACTGGGCGGATCCAGAGTTTTTTATTTTTAAGTATATACAATAATATATATGTGTGTATGTGTGTGTGTAAGATATTGATATAGTAATTAATGCCCAATTACTTGTGCTTCCACTTATTTATAGCTATATGTTACATGCCTAACTCATGCTCGATGCGGGACACTAGCACAAATTTCCTATACATGCATATGCATATATATATATATATGTAGATATGTATATATAGATATGTAGTTTTAACAGCCAATAAACAATTGAGCTATTTTCTTTGGTACGTACTTAAGAATATAGTAACTAAGCTAGCAGATCCAAGGCATGGCCATTGGTGGTCTATCCACGTCTGGCCAAATTTTCAATGGCACTAGACAGATTATAAAGTATAAGGGCCAGCACCATGATTGGTCCGGTGGCACTAGAAATGTTCCAAACCCACCAAATGTTGGCATTGGAGAGCGGCATTCGTTTCTTCATCTTAGCATTGATGAATCACTTGCTCACTCATCAGGGGGCTTCGTCTATGATGGTGATGAGAATCCATCCGTGCCCGTACAACCGACTACCTGCTGGGGTACCAATCCAATACTGATGAAGATAGGGCCAATCACTAGAGTACAAGCTAAGAGATTTAAAGAAAACCTGGCTGGATTCATATAGGGAGTTATTAATTGACAAAAGGGTTTATCCATATATGAAGATACAAGACCTATTTTATGCATCCAAGTGGTGGAGGTCGAGTTGGACCCGGGTAGCTGTTTTACTGCATTTATGGACTTCGAGCAGCACGGAATAGGTTTAACACTTCTTGAATTCACTTGATATGACTAAGAGATCATGGAATCAAGTTAAGGTAGAAGCAAAAGCATCTAAGAAGCCCATTTGCGCATGGAAGGAATTGTTGCCATGTTTTGCTGTATTTGCCGCTGGCTTTGCTATATTTTGTTGATTTGGCATTTTCTCTTTGTTCTAATCAAGGGAAACATATGTGAATCATTATTAATCCTATCTGGCATCCTACATGCCATATGGGAGATGATTTGGAGCTTTTACAAACTGAAAATTGGTCAAAGATAGCTTAGTTGTAAAACTAGTCAACTAGTTTCCTAAGTTGAGTTTGACTTTTTGTTTTTTGGAAACTAGCTTTTATTTTGGTTTTATTTAATTATTTTGCTGGAAAAATTAACTTTGGAAAGTTATTATTTTATTATTTCAATTGTAAGTTAATTAATTTCTAATTTAAAATAAGGGAATTAATTAATCCAAATTAGTTTAGGAAAGCATTAAAAATTCGGCCACCTTTGTTTCCTAATTTATTTGGGGCCGAATTTTACCTAGCAAGTTAGGGTTTATTATTTTGTGACTTTAGCCTATTTAAAGGCTGATTTTCCAATGAGAATGCACCTTTAATATTTAACATAAAATACTTATGAGAAAGAATTCTCTTTGTTCTCTTTGAACACCTAAAACACCATTAGAGAGTGAGTGTTTTAGTTTTGACTTATCAATAGAACATCCATCACCTATTGTGGCATCTTCATCAAATACCAAGGTTTCTAGTCATAGGTTGATTAGGGGTTGAGGTGACCATAAGAACTTGAACTTAATTTTTTGATCCGAGCTAATATAATAGGGGTTTAGGAGCAAGTTGACCTATGTTCGTAACATTTGGTATATCAGCCAAAATTTGTTTAGGTTTGATCTATCTTTTTATTTTTAATTTTTTTTTTGTGTTAATCTGCATTTTTTGCATTAGGTTAAGATTGTTCTTAGCTTGTACATGTTCTGCATTAAAAAAAATAAAATTTCCTAGTCAAATTAGGTTTCCTTGTTTTACCGTATTTTGCTTCCTAGTTTGTTAGTTGTTTTCCATCATTGTTCTTATTAATTTGGTTTATTGTTGATATTTATTTGCTATTTTAATCTTAATTAGTTGAAAGCATATTGCATAAATCCTACAAATTGTGCAATTTGTTTTTGTTTGGAGTGTGGTCTTGGGTTTGGTGGAATTTTGGTGTTGATTTTTGCTACTGTAGTTGTGTTTATATTCTGTGAGTAGATAAAATAAAAAAAATAAAAAAAGCCAGAGATAAAAAAAAAAAATTCATAAAAGGCCGATTTTTAGTTGAAGTTTGGAGTTCGAATTTGTTTGCTGGAAAACTATTGGAGTTGCTGATTTGTTGCCTATATATTCAATATTTGGTTGCTGGAAAATTGAATTTTAAGTGCTAAAATTGTTTGGATTAAAATTGGTAAAGGATTTGATACAAAGACTTAAATTACAAGAACTACAACCAACAACTATTCCATATTTTGTTCAAAATTGTTCTTATTTGTTGCTTGGATCTCTCTCCTAAATTTTATCCTTTTATTATTGGTTTCTTAATATCCTGGGTAGTTTCTTATTGATTTCGAAAATTACTTTATGAATTACCTTATTTTTGGTTAGCTAGTCCGAGACTAGATTTTCTCAATTCACTCGGTATTTGCTTGCTTTTTGTTGCTGTTTTGTTGATAAGTTTATACTAACATGGCAGATTTAAGGATGAGAAGAGGAGATGGATCATTTAGAATTAATGAAGAAGAATCAGTAGGGTTCAAGTGTGACTCTTGAGCAACGGGAATTGGAGGTGAACCTACAGACATGATGGTAGTCTTGGAACAACTTCAAAGGATGAATGCTCATTTTGATAAACTAAATCAAAGGATGGATAGGTTAGAAATATCACAAGGTGGATCCAATCCAAGGGTGGAATTACATTGAGGTTGAGGTCAAGGACAAGGAGGTCATGGTCGACCTAGAGTAGGATTTGAGGAAGATAATTTTGTAGACAATCTAGAGGAAGAATTGGATGATATTTTTGCACTCCAAGGAAGGCAAACCCATGGGAGACGAGCTAGAGAAGAAGATGATGACCTTGGAAACATTAAGGTTAGCATACTACCATTCATGGGAAAGAGTGATCCGGAGGCTTACTTAGAGTGGGAGGAGCGAATGGAGATGATATTCGACTGTCATAACTATTCGAAGGCTAAGAAGGTTAAATTGGCAGCTTTGGAGTTTGGACATTATGCACTCCAATGGTGGAAAATTGAGAAAAGTACCTGAAGGAGAGTTGGTGATGAATTGATTACTACTTGGCGACAAATGAAAGGAGCCATGAGGAAGAGATTTGTACCGACCCTATATCATAGGTTGCTGCATCAAAGACTCCAATCATTATCACAAGGTAGTAGGACCATGGAGGATTATTACGAGGAGATGGAGATGCTCATGATGAGATTGAGCATGAATGAGGATCGTAAGGCAACCATGGCAAGGTTTTTGGGTGGTTTGAATTGCAAGATAGCGAACCAAGTGGAGTTTTAACAATATGTAGAATTGGAGGAGATGCTTCATATGGCTATCAATATTGAAAATCAAATCAAGAGGAAGGGTACAAGCTCATGGTTTGGAGGTGTTTCAAGCAGTGGGAGGACCAATCCAAGTGTTTGGAGAAGCAATCCCATGTATGACACAAAGCCAAAATCGAAAGTTGGTGATGAAAGCACAAATTAGCCAAAGAGGGAAGCCAAGACTGAATTTGTCCAAGCACACAAATATGAAGGTAAATCTGATCCTAAACCTTCAAGAACTAGAGATATTGTTTGTTTTAAGTTCCAGGGATGAGGAAACATTGCCAATCAATGCCCGAATAGGAGAATTATAATGCTAAATGGTAATGGTGAATTAGAATCCTAAAGTGAAGGAAGTGAAGGAGAAGCTAAATTTGATGATGAAGAAGTTGGAGATGAAGAACAAGAGGAATCCAAAACACTAAAGGCTTTAAGTGTTGAATTAAGTTTAGTGGCAAGAAGGGTTCTAACCGTGTATAAAGATGACGATCAAATTCAAAGAGAGAACATCTTCTACACCCAATGTAAAATTCAAGGTAACATTTGTAGTATGATAGTTGATAGTGGAAGTTGTGCTAATGTAATTAGTAATTTGGTAGTTGATAAATTAGGGTTAGAAACCATTAAACATCCAGAACAATATAGATTACAACGACTTAATGATAGTGGTGAGATGGAAGTAAATAAACAAGCCGAAGTAAAATTCAACATTGATTAATATATGGATATTTTTGTGTGTGTTGTTGTTCCCATCCATGCTGAACATATTTTGTTAGGGAGACCAAGGCAATTTGATAAGGATGCCATACACTATGGAAGAGAGAATTCCATTGTTTTTACATTTACGGGTAAAAAGGTCAAGATGAAGCCATTAACTCCAAAGGAGGTATATCGAGTCCAACTTAAAATGCGACAAAGGAGATAGGTTGAAACGCTTAAGGAGAGGCGTAGTGTGGCACCCACAGTTTCACCATCTATCCATGAGAACAAATCCAAGCTTGCTGTCCAAGATAAGTATTCTTATCCCAATTATGAGGTGAAACAAGAGAGAAAGCTGAGAGTGAGAGTAGGAGAGTGGAAGCTGTGAATGGGACAGAAAGAGAAAGAAAAGAGAATAAAAAGAAAAATTCTTCTCTTAGTTTTGGGGAAATTAAAAAGGCATTTTTGAGTGATAAATTCTTGCTGGTCATGCTTTATAAAGATGTTTATTTAAACGATCAAGCTAATCCCGAAGAACTTGAATTGGCAAGTTCTATCTCTTCTCTTTTACAAGATTTTGAAGATGTCTTTCTGGATGAAATCCATAATGGATTACTACTTATCCAAGGGATTGAGCATCAAATTGATCTTTTGCTGGGAGCTGCACTTCCTAATAGGCCTACATGTAGAAGTAATCACGAGGAGACAAAGGAGCTACAAAGCAGGTAAGAGAATTGCTTGACAAAGAATATATTCGTGAGAGCATGAGTCCATGTGCTGTTCCTGTGTTGTTAGTACCTAAGAATGATGGATCATGGCGTATGTGTGTGGATTGTAGGGCCATAAATAATATTACCATTAAATATAGACATCCAATTCCTAGGTTAGATGATATGTTAGATGAATAACATGCTGCATAAATGTCTACTAAAATTGATCTTAGGAGTGATATCATCAAATTAGAATGAAAGAGGGTGATGAATGGAAAATAGCATTTAAAACTAAGTATGGATTGTATGAATGGTTAGTGATGCCTTTTGGTTTAACTAACGCACCTAGTATTTTCATGAAATTAATGAATCATGTTGATGCGAACCCGCCCGAGCTCGCACCACCGACAACTCACTTGGGTACTGATCCGATACGGATGAAGACTGGACCGATCACTAGGGCTCAAGCTAAGAGGTTTAAGGACAATCTTGCTGCCTTTATCCAGAAAGTAATTCATTCGCAAAAGGGCTTGTCCATGCCTGAAGATAACAGACCTGTTTTAAGTATCCAAGTGGTGGAGGCTGATACATCGGACACCTATACATCGGACACTTTATATCGGACTCCCATGTCTCAGACATCTAATCTCGGACTTCAAACATCGGAGCCTTGCCTCGGACATCTGATCTCGGACTTCGGACATCGGATGTAACTTAGCTCGGACAGACATCAGTTAGCTCGGACAGATATCAGTTAGCTCAGACAGACATAAGTTAGCTCGAATATCAGGCAGACATAAGTTAGCTCGGTTGAAGACATAATTCAGCCTAGGTGTTAAACTCAACTCGTTACCTAATTTGCGATTGACTTTCTTTCTTTTTGGGGTTTTTATTTATTTATTTTCTGGACAAATAACTTTAGGAAGGTTTTTTATTTTATTATTTCCATTGTAAATTAATTAATTCCTAATTTAATATAAAGGGATTAATTAATCAAACTTAGATTGGGAAAGGAAGTATAGTTTCGGCCAACTAGGTTTCTTTATGTGTGTGGCCAGTTTTACCTAGGGTTTTTAGGGTTTATTTTGTTTCTTCCAAAGCCTATTTAAAAGGCTTATTTTTCAATAAGAATACAACTTTGATTTGATAAAGAAAATACTTGCGAGATTAATTATCTCTTTATTCTTTGAGAACACCTAAAACACCATTAGAGAATTGGTTGTTTTAGCTTGACTTATCAATAGGTTTTCCATCCCCTATTGTGGCGTCTACATTATACCAAGATTTCTAATCACAGGTTGGTTAGGGGTTGAGGTCCATTCCATTAGAACTTGAACTTAATTAAGATCCGGGCTAATATAATACGGGTTTAGGAGCAGGTCGTCCTAGGTTCGTATCACATGTCATGCGTCTATTTATTGGTAATTTTATGGTTGTATATTTTGATGATATTTTAGTGCATAGTAAAAACCATGAGAATGTAGGACATCCTAGGTAAGTTTTAAATATTCTTAGGAAGGAAATGTTATTTGCTAACATGAAAAAGTATGATTTTTGTAAAGATGAATTGGTATTTCTAGGATTTATTGTAAGTGCTGCAAGAATTAAAGTTGATCAATCCAAGGTGAACGTAATCCAAGAGTGGCCGAAACCTACCTCTATTACCCAAGTGAGGTGCTTTCATGGTTTGGCTAATTTCGACTGAAGATTTGTCAAGGGTCTTAGCACCATCACAGTGCCTTTGACCGAAGTTGTAAAGAAGAATGTTGGCTTTAAATGGGGGAAAGCACAAGAAAAAATCTCTTAATTTTTTGAAAGAAAAATTAACTAATGCACCTTTACTAATTTTGCCTAATTTTTCTAAAACTTTTGAAATTGAATGTGATGCTTCGGGTGTAGGTATTAGAGCTGTTTTAATGCAAGAAGGAAGACCCATAGCATACTTTAGTGGGAAATTGAATGGAGCAGCCCTAAACTACCCGACCTATGACAAAGAGATGTATGCTTTGTTGAGAGCTTTAGAGACATTGCAACATTACTTAATGCCAAAGGAGTTTATGATTCATACGGATCATGAATCTATGAAGCACATTAAAGGTCAAGGGAAGCTCAACCAAAGGCATGCTAAGTGGATTGAGTTCATTGAAACTTTTCCTTATGTTATCAACTATAAAAGAGGTAGGAAAAATGCGGTCGCCGATGCATTATCCCGAAGGTATGTACTATTTTCTACCTTAGATGCTAGATTGCTTGGATTTGAACAATTGAAAGAACTTTATGAGCATGATAGTGACTTTGGAGAAATATTTAGGAACTGTACAAAACCTGGTTTTAATAAACTTTACATTTTTGAGGGATATTTGTTTAGAGAAAACCAACTTTATGTGCCTAATTGTAGCATTCGGGAATTGTTAGTGAGGGAAAGTCATGGTGGTGGTTTACTGGGTTATTTTTGTGTTTAAAAACTTTATCCGTGCTGCAAGAACATTTTTATTGGCCTAACCTGAGGAGAGATGTGGAGAGAATATTGAAAGATGCTTGAATTGCTGAAAAGCCAAGTCTAAATTGAAGACGCATGGTTTGTATCATCCTTTGCCGATTTCAACCTTTCCTTGGGTAGATTTATTTATGGATTTTGTTCTTGGGTTACCTAGGTCTAGAATAGGTAAGGATTCAATTTTTGTTGTAGTGGATAGATTTTCTAAGACGGCACATTTTATTGCATGTTATAAAACTAATGATGCATCTACTGTTGCTAACTTATTCTTTAAATAACTTGTGAGGTTGCATGGTATGTCTAGAACTACTTTTTTGAATAGGGATGCTAAGTTCTTAAGTTATTTTTGGAAAACTTTGTGGGCTAAGTTAGGAACTAAACTTTTATTTTCAACTACTTGTCATCCACAAACTGATGGACAAACTGAAGTAGTAAATAAGACTTTGTCTGCATTGTTAAGGGCTTTAATTAGTAGAAATTTAAGAACATGGGAAGAATGTTTGCCACATGTTGAATTTGGTTATAATAGATCTTTGCATTCAGCTACTAAATATACACCATTTGAGATTGTTTATGGTTTTAATTCTTTGATTCCATTAGATTTAACACCTTTAACTTTAAGTGAACATGCTAATCTAGATGGCAAACAAAAAGCTAATTTTGTGAAGCAGATTAATGAAGAGAAAAAGGAAAATATTCAGAGGAGGACCGAGCAATATGTAAGGAATGCTAGCCAAGGCCGGATTAAAGTTGTCTTTGAACCTGGAGATTGGGTTTGGCTGCATTTAAGAAAGGAGAGGTTTCCCAAACAAAGAAAGTCCAAGCCTATGCCACATGGGGATAGACCTTTTCAACACTTCTTAAATTAACTTGATATGAATAAGAGGTCATGGAATCAAGTCAAGGTAGGAGCAAAAGCATCCAAGAAGGCCATTTATGCATGGAAGGAATTGTTGGTTGATTTTACTATATTTACCGCTGACTTTGCTGTATTTTGTTGATTTGGCATTTTCTCTTTGTTCCAATCAAGGGGAGCGTATGGAAATCATTAGCAATCCTATTTGGTATCCTAAATAACATATGGGAGGTGATTTGGAGCCTTTGCAAGCTGAAAATTGATCAAAGATAGCTTAGTTGTCAAATTAGTAAACTAATTTTCTAATCTTAGTTTGACTTCTTGTTTTAGGAAACTAGCTTTCAATTTGGTTTCATTTAATTATTTTGCAGGACAAATTAACTTAAGAAAATTATTATTTTATTATTTCAATTATAAATTAATTAACTCCTAATTCAAAATAAGGGAATTAATTAATCCAAATTCGTTTAGGAAAGCATGAAAAATTCGGCCACATTTGTTTCCTAATTCCTTTTGGCCGAATTTTACCTAGCAAGTTAGGATTTATTGAATTGTGACTTTAGCCTATTTAAGGGCTCTTTTTTCAATGAGAATACACCTTTAATATTTTATAGAAAATACTTATGAGAAAGAATTCTCTTTGCTCTCTTTGAACACCTAAGACACCATTAGAGAGTGAATGTTTCAGTTTTGACTTATCAATAGGATATCCATCACCTATTATGGCATCTTCATCATATACCGAGGTTTCTAGTCACAGGTTGATTAGGGTTGAGGTGACCACAAGAACTTGAACTTAATTTTTCGATCTGGGCTAATATAATATGGGTTTAGGAGTAAGTCAACCTAGGTTCGTAACTGATGGCATGAATGATAATGGAAGACATAATTAATGGATCATGGCATGGGACAATATAGCCAATGTCCCAAAAAATCAGGTAACTACATAATTAAGCTTGCTAGCTAGTGTATATTATATTTAAGTTAATATTGTATTGGTTTACTTCTATGTCTATCTCTATATATAAAATCATGCATGCATGCATTTAGCATTTAGATTTTGGACACATGATCATATGAATATATGCTATTAATTTATTACCTATATCAAATTCATTATTAGTCATTTTAACCAAAAAAAAGAAAATCATTGTGAGACATATATAATTGTATTTATACATAGTAATGATATTGAAATGTAGGTATACACTAAAGTCCATGCACTAGCTAGCATCAAATGGAATGTGACAAAACAAAATTTGCCTCTCTGTCGAAACTCTAGCAGCTAGCTATGATGGATGCTTCGTGATATGAACCTAGGACTACCTGCTCCTAAACCCGTATTATATTAGCTCGGATCTAATTATGTTCAAGTTCTAATGGTCACCTTGATCCCTAACCAACCCGTGATTAGAAACCTTGGTATATGATGAAGAGGCCACAATAGGTGATGGAAATGCTATTGATAAGTCAAAACTAAAACACTCGTTCACTAATGGTGTTTTAGGTGTTCAAAAGAACAAAGAGAATTCAATCTCACAAATAATTTCTGTATAAAATTTGAGCTTAATTCTTATTGGAAAATAAGCCTTTAACTAGGCTACAAAGTCATGAAATAAAACCCTAAAAACAAAGGGAAAACCTGCCATACAAAGTAGTTTCCTATGGTGGCCAAAATTCTCACTCCTTTCCTAATCTAATTTGGATTAATTAATTCCTTTATTTTGAATTAGAAATTAATTAATTTACAATTAAAATAATAAAATAATAACTTTCCTAAACTTATTTGTCCAGCAAATAAATAAATAGAATCCAAAAAGTAATGGTAATTTCCTAAAACAAAAAGTAGAATCAAATTAGGAAACTAAAATACTAGCTTTTTGACTAAGTTGACTTTGACCATTCTTTGACAAATTTGAGCTCCAAATCAGTTTCAATATGCTTTTTAGGATGCCAAATAAGCTGACCATGAAGTCCCACACGTTGCCCTTGCTTGGAAGAGGGAGAAAATGCCAACTCAGCAAAATACAATAAAGCTAGCACAAAATACAGTAAACACAGGCCAAATTTGAAGCTGTCCATACAACCCCTTTTTGAATGCCTTTGAAGCTTGCTTGACTTGATTCCATATCCTATTAGACATATGTATTGAATCCATACAGATTTGGAACCATTTCATGCTGCTCGGTGTCCATATTTGCACCAAAATTGCTACTTGGGTCCGTATCGGCTTCCACCACTTGGATGCTTAGAATAGGCTTTGTATCTTTTAGTATGGACAAGCTCTGTTGAGAATTGATTACCCCCTGTATAAATGCTCCCAGTTTTTCCTTAAATCTCTTGATTTGAGCTCTTGTGATTGGCCCGGTCTTTATCCGTGTCGGGTCAGCACCCCAACGGGTTATCGGTTTAGAGGGCTCGGGCGAAATCACATCATTCCCTTCCTCTTCAAAAGGATTTGTCCTCAAATCTAGATCATAACCTGCAGAAAAAGGGAACAAATCAGAAACATTAAATGCAGCACTCATGTTATACTCACCCGGTAAATCAAGCTTGTAGGCATTCTTGTTATTCGGCTCCAAAACATTAAAAGATCCGTCCACATGCGGCATAGGCTTGGACTTTTTTTTTTTGTTCGGGGAACCTCTCCTTTCTTGAGTGCAACAAAACCAAATCTCCTGGGTCAAACACTATCACAACAAATAATAAAAATACAAGTTCATCAAACTTTTTAATATTAGCAAATAATCTTTCCCAAATTTTCAAATTTCCACTAAGTAAAGCTCTCAACAATGCAGATAAAGTTCTATGCAACAAAAAAATTTTAAAAAAGTATCTTTAAAATTCATGACCAGCAATGGTTTCTTACTCAAGATAGCTTTATTTACATCTCCAATGCTCAAAAAAATATTTTTATTCTTACTTCTTTCCTTTCATTCCCCTTCTCTCTCTCGGCCATAACACACTTTTCCTCACTCACGGGTTTCTTACTATAGCTCTTGGGTTCCTCATTTTTTTTCACTCCAATTTCGGCCTTCTCTTGGTTTTTCCACTCAAGTTGGGTTTTAAAACACTTACCTTGTTGGTCTTGCACGGCTTGGACTCCTTGGATGGGTGTTGTTACTATAGGGGCCATACTAGTCCTTTCCTTGAGTTGTTCGGCCATCCTCTTTTGTTGTATTTGAATTTGATCTTTGTACACCTTTTTAGGAGTTAATGCCTCCAGCTTGACCTTTTTACCTTTAAATCTAAAAACAATACCATTCTCTCTACCATAATGAATAGCATCTCTATCAAATTGGCAAGGCCTACCAAGTAAAATATGTCCCACATGCATAGGTACAACATCACACAAAGCCACATCCACATATTTATCAATGCTGAATTTTACTTTGGCTTGTTTATTTACTTTCATCTCACCACTATCATTTAGCCATTGTAATCTCTATGGTTCTGGATGTTTAATAGTTGTTAAGCCTAATTTATCAACCACAATGTTACTAATTACATTAGTACAACTTCCACTATCAATAATCATGCTACAAATCTTACCTTGGATCTCACATCGGGTGTGGAAGATGTTCTCTCTTTGAATTCATCCTCATCTTTATATGTAGCCAACACTCTCCTAGAAACCAAGCTCAATTCATAATTGGAAACTTTAGGGTTTCGGCTTCATCCTCAATTTCTTCCTCTTCATGCACTGTCTCAATTTCAGCTTCATCACTATCGAACTCCAACTCACCATTGTCCTTCAACACTATGATTCTTCGGTTTGGGAATTAGTTGGCAATATGTCCTTAACCCTGGCACTTAAAGCAAACAATATCTCTAGTCCTTGAATGTTTAGAATCAGATTTACGTCTAGATTTGTGTGCTTGAACAAGGTCAGCTTGATTATCTTTCCTTGGCCGAAAAGCACTCCCTTAACCTTGATTCAGTTTTATCCTTGGCTCGAACATGGAATTGCTTCTCCAACTAGTTGAATTTATCCACTCGCTGCTTGAAACCCCTCCAAACCGGGAGCCTACACCCCTCCTCTTGAATTGATGCTCCAATTTAATAGCCACATGAAACATCTCCTCCAATTCTACATATTGTTGCAATTCTAGTTGATTGGCTATTTCACGATTCAAACCACCAAGGAACCTTGCCATAGTTGCTTCTTTATCCTCATTCATACTTAGCCTCATCATAAGCATCTCCATCTCCTTGTAATAATCCTCCACAGACCTATTTCCTTGATATAAAGATTGAAGCCTTTGATGCAGCAACCTATGATAGTGTGATGGTACGAATCGCTTCCTGATGGCTCCTTTCAATTGTCGCCATGTAGTGATCAAGTCATCTCCAACTCTCCTTCCGGTGTTTTGCTCATTGGTCCACCATTGGAGTGCATAATGGCCAAATTCCATTGCTTCCAATTTCACCTTCTTAGCTTCCGAATAGTTATGACAATCGAAAATGATCTCCATTCTCTCCTCCCATTCCAAATATGCTTCCGGATCACTTTTTCCCATGAAAGGTGGAATGTTTACCTTGATATTTCCAAGATCATCATCTTCATTCCTTGCTGGTCTCCCATGGATTGGCCTTTGTGAGGTTCAAAAATTTAATCAAACCCCTCCTCCAAGTCATCTCCATAGTTACTTCTTCTGAATTCCTCTTTTGGTCGCCCTCAGCCTCCTCGACCTCGACCTCGTCCTCCATGAGCATCCAATCTTATATTCGGCCCTCTTTGTGATGTTTCTATTATGTCCATCCTTTGATCTATATTGTCAAATCGGGCATTCATCCGCTGTAATTGTTCTAATATAGCCCTCATGTCCGTTTGCTCACCACTCCCCGTAGCTCGGGAATCACCTTTAAATCCTACGGACTCCTCTTCATTAATTCTCAAAGGTGGATCTCCTCTTCTCACCCTTGAATCTGCTATGTTAGTATGAATAATACAAAAATAAAATAAATTCTCACCAGATTCACTCCCTCACGTGTTTCACTCAATACAAGAACTCGACACTCGTGTTTGCACACTAATTTTGGCTTTTAACCCTCTTTTGTGCTCACACTCTCTTGCCTTTTTCCTCTCAATGAATTATCTCAAAGTTCTAATTAAAAAACCCACAAAACAACAATTAGATCACAAGTATGTTTTAGTTAAACTTATCAACAAAACAGTAGCTAAAAGTAGGCAATACCGAAGAATTCAACAAAACCTAGTTTTCGGTTTTTCTAGGCAAAATAAAGCAAATTAAGGAGAAATCTTTGGAATTTTTAAGAACTGGACCAGATGGTAAGAGATTAAGGATTCAAGAATAAAATTTAGGAAAAATAATTTCAAACTCAAACAAGAATCAAATCGAACAAAAATATAGAATCGTGTTGGTTGTTGTTCTTGTAATTCAAGTTTTATATCAATTCCTTTATCTGATTTTAATCCAAAAATTTAAGCACCCAAAATTCCAAATATCCAGCAACAAAAACAATTCTCCAGCAACTCAAATATTGCATAAATAATCAACAAACCAGCAGCTCCAACAAATTTCCAGCAAACAAATCAAACACCAACAAACCGAAATTTTTTTTTTTTTTGCTTGTTCTTCTTCTTTTTTTTTCTTTTTCTTTTTTTTTTATTTTCACTTACAGATCATAAAACAACTGCAGTAGCAAAGGTCAACACTAAAAATTGCAATTCCACACAAAAAATCCACCAAACTCGTGGCCTCAAACAAAAACAAAAGTGCAGCCTTTTTTTTTTTATATGTTGCCGCAAACCCTTCTTCTTCTTTCATTTTTTTTAAATATATGAATGCAAATATTTAAGACTAAAACAACAAAGAAAAATCAACAAAAACCAAACTTAACAAGAACAATGATGAAAAACAACCAACAAGTTAGGAAACAAAAATACGATAAAACTAGGAAATCCTAATTCAACTGGGAATGAATTTTATTTTTTTTTAAGATGCTGAATGTATATGGGATGGATGCAACCTTAATCTGATGCTAAAATTGTAGAATAACACAAAAACAAATAAAGCAAATAAAGATAGATCAAACCTGAACAAAATTTGGCTCTGATACCAAATGATACGAACCTAGGACAACCTGTTCTTAAACCCGTATTATATTAGCCCGGATCTAATTATGTTCACGTTCTAATGGTCACCTTGACCCCTAACCAACCTATGATTAGAAACCTTGGTATATGATGAAGACGCCACAATAGGTGATGGAAATCCTATTGATAAGTCAAAACTAAAACACTCATTCACTAATGGTGTCTTAAGTGTTCAAAAGAACAAAGAGAATTCAATCTCACAAATAATTTCTGTATAAAATTCAAGCTTCATTCTTATTGGAAAATAAGCCTTTAAATAGGCTACAAAGTCACGAAATATCATTTTTATTAGCTAATTTGTCGATGCAACCATCTCGAAAACTTATACAAAGTAATTAAATTATTTTACCGTGCAACCGTCACTTCGAAATGTATTGTATCTAATTTTAGATATGAAAACAAACAAAAAAATTATCAAAAAGATGTATAGATCGTTTTTTTTCTTTACTTTTTTTATAGTTGGTTCTTTGTTAAGAAAGATTTATAGATCATTTTTTTTTTTAATAACTAAGATGGATAATTTATAGCTGCTGAACCAACGTATATATGTATATAATTGATATTTTTGTAAGAAAGATATTATTTTAGTATATTTTTATTCACAACATGTATAATTTTTGTTTAAAAATAATATAAAATGCCATGGTATGCATAGTATCATGGCCTTTTATGTTAACTTTATCGTATGTTGAGGCTGGCTAGCTAATGTAGTAATAATGAATATGTATGTATGTATGGTACCATTATAGTTTATGATACGGCAACTTCATGTTACTTTTATAATATGGTATAGTCTTTCAAATGAAATATTATTAAATAGTATTATCATTTGGTCTGCAAATATTTAGAGAACCAATTCTTCTTAGGCATGTAACCAAGGGCAAAGCCTTGCAGGCCAAGATTTTTTTTAAAAAAAGAAAATTTGCAAGAAAAAATTGTAAAATACAACAATTGATCGTAACGAAAAATAAAAATTAAAACCATATATTTTAAGGTTAACAAAACCATATAAAAATCAATGTAACAAATATAATGACCTATTTAAAATAATGGAATATTTTTTTGTATTATAAATTTAAACTATGATATATGGTAGGTGTGGAAATTTTGCTTAGACGATTAATTACCCAACCTAGACACTGGGCCAGTCTTGAGTTTTTTTACTTATTTTTTAAGCATATACATTAATATATATATATATGTGTGTGTGTGTGTGTGTGTGTGTGTGTGTGTAAGATATTGATATAGTAATTAAAGCCCAATTACTTGTGCTTCCACTTATTTATAGCTGTATGTGAAATGCCTAACTCATGCACAATGTGTGGGACTAGCACAAATTTTCTATATATAACTATATGTAGATATGTAGTTTTAACAGATAATGAACAATTGAGCTATTTTCTTTGGCACGTACTTAAAAATATAGTAAGAGGCAGCACCATGATTGGTCTGGTGGCACTGGAAATGTTCCATACCCACTAAATGTTGGCATTGGAGAGTGGCCACTATAAGAATCGCAATGACAGGAGACGTAATTAATGCACCGTGTAAAATAAGAGCCGATGCTTCGTAAAGCGTCACCTGATATGGTGTTGCTAAAATGACCAATAAAAAGCCGACGCTTTGAAAATTGTCGGCTATTAGTCAAGAAAAGCCGATGCTTTTCTTAATAAAAGCGTCGCTAAATCTGTCAAAAATACCAATACTTTTTTGACAAAACATCGGTAGATATATCGTAATAGTTGATGTTTTTCTTAAAAAGGCATGCTAAAATTTTACAAAAAACTAACACTTTTTCTATAAAAGCATCAACTATTCTATAGGTTTTTAGCAACTTTTTTTAGAAAGGTGTTGGCTTTTCTTTACATTTTTAACGATGCTTTTAAAATATCATCGCTAAAAGTTTACAAAATAGCCGACGCTATTTAAGAAATCATTGCTAAGGACCCTAACAATAGCCAATGGTTTTACTAAAAAACATCAGCTTTTCTCCTTTTCGATGATGCTTTTTCAAAAAAGCATCACAGTTTCCTTTTTTTTTTTTTTTTTTTTTGGTTGAATGGTGCTTTTAATTTTGTCAAATTCAAATTGTTTAATAAAGTTTTATGCAAAATATTTAACATAACAAAATAATATTTCAAATTAAATTAAATATTAACTCATGTAATACTTTTAGAAATTGGTCAAATATTTTATATCGTTATATACAAACAAAATCAATTACATTTTTATACTCATTGAGATGAAAAGCTTGAGATCATAATTGATGCCCATTCAGCTCTAAACTGGTTGACATCATCTTAAGACCAAGTTACACCCTCATACTGCACATCAAAAAATTATGTCAAAAAATTATTAACACATACATAAAATAATTAAACATTAATTATTATAAAGCAATTAAGTATATGAAAATGTTAAAAATTACCACTGTTCCTAAGTTTTGCCGACGTACATTTCTCCTAATGACATCCCTCATTATCATCATGATATAATAACCATGTTCGATGTTCATAGGCTGCTTAGAAGTATAAATTTGTAAACATGAATTTAAATATAATATTAGATAAGAAGACTTTAAATATGAAACTCAAACTCATATAATAATTCAATTTCATATTATCAACAAAAAAAAAAAAATTAAGCATACCTTTTTCCAATAATGCAAAATCCGACACAATCCGATAAACAAACCCAAACACAACTTGAGGCCCAATCAGTCATCCAATGTAATAAACTTCGATCATCATGCTAACCCAATCCATTGCACAATGAGCGACCAAAATCAAAATGAAAACCCAACCTGATGCAAAAGCAAGAACAAAATCCCAATTCTAAGTAAAATCATGACAAAAACCCCAATTCCAAGCAAAATCATAAACAAAATATCAACTCAAGCAAGATTAAGAAAACCCACCGATTAAATTTGAAGAAAAACCCCATGACCTAAATTTTTTTCACCTATAACCTATACAACACAGAAACCCAACAATAAACACACCAAGAAATCCAGCAATCCAAGAAGAAAAAAAAACAAAAAATGGTCAAAAAAGGAAACCCACCGATGAACCTCGCATGGCCACCATTCAAAATGGAAGAAAAACTAGTGAATATGTGTTCACCGACGGAGGCAGAGGAAAAAGAAAGAAGAAATCCACAGAATCTAGCTAACTCAATTTGTTCAACTCTTCTTAATGCATGACAAAGCTTAGATCTTTTAGGGTTTGTACTTGGTAAAACGATGGGATTGAAGAACACGCCCAATATTTTTTTTAAATATTAATGATGATTTTAAAATATCAAATGGTGAGATTTGAAAAAATTGGAGGCAAATACAAATGATTTCAAAATTTGAAAGAAAAATTAATTTGCTTAATATTTATTCATTTTTGTATAAATTGCCACTTATTTATAATATTTTAGTATATTTCATTCATATTCTAAATGGTACATTTCATGGGTAAAAAATTAAAAGTAAAAATTCAAATAAATACGTGATGTTTTTATCATAAAAAGTGTCGCCTAAACATTTTTAAAATAATTAAATTTATAATATTTTTATTAACTATCGATTAATGTTTATAACAATATGAATAAAATATAAAATTAATTAAACTATCAAAAATTAAGACAATAGGTGACATGTTTTATATTAAAAGCGTAATCTAATTGTTTTAAATCATAAAAAAATTATTTTTGTCAAACTTTTAATAATTTAAAAAAATAATTAATTTTAAGTTGAATCACAAATAAATTAAATGAATAGATTAATTATTTTGTTTTATATTGCTAATTAATATATTTAATATTTATATACGTACGAATAAAACATAAATTAATTAAAATTTCAAAAATTAAGACAAGAGCTAACGCTTTGGATGTTAAAAGCACCGCCTACTGCTTCTAAATTATAAAATAATTAATTTTATCAAATTTTTATTAATTTAAAAAATAATTATTTTAAAATTGAAATACAAATAAATTAAATAAAGGATTAATTATTTTCTTCATATTGCTAATTAATATATTTAATTAATAATTTCGTATTTTTATTCATATTTTATTAATTATCTATTAAAATTTTCAAAGTAATTAAATTTATCATATTTTTATTTCCTATCTATTAACTATGTATTAACTATCTATTAAATTATTAATTTTAAAATAATAAAATGATTATACGAGTTAATCTTTCATTTATTTGAAATATTAGTTTGTTATTTATTTGAATGTTGTTGTCTATTAATTATTTTGCATGAATTTAGCTATTAAACAATCATAATTTGAGAAAACTAAAAGCAACTTTCAAATTGGGAAAAAAAAAAAAAACAAAAACAAAACGAAACAAAAGGCAACGCGTTTTTTATAAAAGCATCACTAAATATGTAAATAAGCGACACTTTTTTTTAAAAGCATTTCTGGATACTAAAATAAGCGACGCTTTTCTAAAGTGCCGATAAATATTAGGACAACATACTTTTCAAAAGCATTGCTAAATTTTAGAATAGGTGACACTTTTCTTAAAAAAAAAAAGGTCACTAAATGTGGTAAAAGGGGCGATGCTTTTTTGAAAAAGCATCGTCTATTACCTTTTTTTTAGGGTATCTTACACTGCACAGCCTCGAGGTTTTTTTTTATTACAACCGGATATCCTCATGCTTATATTTTTATAACTTCATGAAGATATCTGGTTATAATTAAAAGAAACTTCGAGGGTGCGCAGTGTAATATATCCCTTTTTTTAACATAAAAAAAGTTTTATAAATAATTTTTCAGGGTCTTTAATGATACAATTATTAAGAATAGATCTTTTTTAAAAATTATTTTTTAAAAATTATTTTTACAAGGATAAATAGTTGATATATCATTAATTTATAGAATATATCATTGAAGAGTATAACAAATATGTATTGCCCTTATTTTATATGGAGAATTCAGGCCAATGCCCCTATTTTGAGACTCTTAATGAAAAATATCCCTCCTCTTTTAAACCTTTTTTATCTACCCACCTTCTTTTCATTATTGCAACTCTACCCTTATTCAATAAAGCCATACACTTTTTTTTCTCCCTCTTACCAATGTGCCACCTACCACAGTTCACATTCAATTTCCTTATTTCTCTTACTAGTAACCCTTCTCATATTCAAGTTCTTTCTCTGGTTGAATTCGAAGGACGATCTCGTAGCTGTGGAAAGAGGTTTTATGCTCAATTTCAGGCATCCAAATGGTGGACCACAACACATATGACATTGAATCCGAAGCAGTGGAAAGAGAGAAAGAGAGAGAATGAGAGAGAGAGTGAGAGAGAGTGGGTGTGGGTTTACATCAAGATAAGGAACAAGCAGTAGACACCAGGGAGAGAAATAGAGGGTGTAAGTAAGTTAGAAGGCAGGAGGTTGTGGTTCCAGACCCCTCTCTCTCTGTTATCTGTTTTCATTTTGTTTTTTTTTGGGTTGCTCATTCCATTTCCTTGTCCTTCTTTTCCACACTATCCTTTTCCTTCTCACTTTGTCTTTATCCATGATCTCTGTATGGGGTCACAGTACGATCCTTTTCCCTCTCACTCTCTCTTTCTCTATGATCTTGGCTATGGCATCGCAGTACTCAATCATCAGTCCCATTACTTAGCTCCTTAACTCCTCCTCCAATAGCCGCTTCCCAGCTGCTCAGCCTCCTTCAATCGATAATGGACTATTCCTCACCAATTTCGTTCGATTGTATTGCAAATCGAAGCACACTCGTAGGAAATTCGGAGCTCTGATGATTTCTCGGTCAAGACCTCATCGTCGGTAAAAGCGGTGCTTGATCTTTAACATACTAGTATATCCTTGAATGAATCACCTTCTCATCCTAATTTGAACCGCAGGTATGCTAGCTTTTCATCCGTAATGGTGCCTTTTTTTAATTTATGCCTAGCTTTTCATTCGTAACGGTACCTTTTCTTAATTTTTTATTATTACTTTTTTAAGGTTCCTTCAGAGGTTTTGAATGGAATTTTCTATTGAAAGGTTGTGCTTGCTTATACTCTGAATGCATGAATAAGGTGATAGTAATATGTCTTAGAATTCCATCATTATTATTAAGTTGTTAGCTAGAACATGTTTTTTGCCAATGGTTATATGGAAAGCTTTGGTGCGGCAGAGTTGAGGATTTTTCTTCTGGAAGTTTAGCATGTCATTCTTTACAATGACCCACTAATAAAAATTTTCATCAAATGTTAAAAATTTAACCAAGTCTTTTTTCATTAATTTTCATTAGATTATCACTTTGGACCTGGACTTCCAATTAATTTATTGCTGGCACTTCATCAGTAGATATGTTTCATAACATAGTCCTATAGATATGGTAGCTAATTTTCTTCTGCTCTAGTGTTTAATTGGCCAAATTTCACATTGATTATGTGCTCTTCTTTATATTTTCTTTTTAATGCTCATTCTTGATGTGATTTCTTGAACAAACGATTGGTACTTCAAAGAGGCATAATGAATTAAAGAAATTGTTTTCCTATAAAGTGGATATGCTAGTGTCAAACAAAAGAAGCAAAAGAACTAAAACCTTAACAACCTTATAGGAAAATACATTTTTCATTATTTTTATTATGATAATAAGTGTTATTTTTAAATTCTGATTTCCATGTTCTGTGAGGTTTTTGTGTTCCTCAAATGGTGTCACTTACATGTATTCTATATAGGGAAAGATGGGCGCATCACTTCACAGGTCTTCGAAAGGATAGGCAATAGGGTCAAAACCTCCATACCTTATGGTAAAATATGTTTTCAATATCTTTTTATTTTGCTTTTATCTTGTGCATACACCTATTTATATGATGAAAACTAGATACTGACTTTTGTAGCTTGTGAATGTATGTTTCATTCTAATATAAAGATAAGTCTACCTCTTATTTCCTACATGTACTTTATCTTATTTTCTATTTCTCTTGATTATTTATTAGCATGCATTTCTTCCTCCATATTCGAAGTACAATTTGTTTGAAAGTTATGTCCTATGTCCACTATCTTTTTAGTGTTTACTCATTGAAATTTATCTTTTAAGCATATCTTGGTTATGCAGCCCTTTTTTAGCATGTTTGGATATGGAGGACCTATTGCATATATGTATTACCTTCATTTGTGTCCTCATTATGGTTGAATATTCCTAAATGTTTAGTTTTACCTTTTTTCATTTCACTTCCCTATCCTAGGCATGCTCTTGTTTCTTCAAAGACAAAGAATTCCAAGAAAGTATATATGTTACATCTTGAGAGAGAAGTCTTACTTGGCATTTCTGGCTCTGAACATACTTGGAAGATAATTAAGTTGCATACCAATTTCTTGATCTGTCAGGGGGCTATATTTTCTAATGCTTTTATTTGATTTCTCTTACATCTTTGCAATAGAAACACCCAATGGCTTTCCATCTCTTGCACTAGTGGACAACTTCATTTCCATTTTCGACTAATGGTGGTATCATAAATCCCTCAAAAGATAAAATTAGGGACACACCCCACGGAATCATTATGCTTGCTGTCTAACTTTTCATCTATGTCATCTTTTAATGTCATTGTTTTTATTGATAAAATATGCCTTTACTTTGCCTCTTTTTCTAGTAGATTTGGTTTATACAATTTTTTACTTACTTTTTTGAAGTCCTTCTGGAAAATGGCATGTGATCTTAGTAGTTATCCAGATTGACATAGCTTGTGAGTTCTTAAAGCTATGGTTTTTGTAAACTTTAAACAGGCTTGTAATTCTGTTTCCATTTCCAAAATAATGGCAGGTTGAAATTTCTGAACCTAGAATCAAAAGTAGAATGAAGACGCGTATTATATTACCCTGGATCTAATTATGTCCAAGTTCTAATGGTTATCTTGACCCCTAACCAACCTGTGATTAGAAACCTTGGTATATAATGAAGACGCAACAATAGGTGATGGAAGGCCTATTGATAAGTCAAACTAAGACACTCATTCACTAATGGTGTTTTAGGTGTTCCAAAAAAAAAAGAGAATTCAATCTCACAAATAATTTTCTGTACATAATTCAAGCTTTTTTATTATTGAAAAATAAGCCTTTAAATAGGCTAAAAAGTCACGAAATAAACCCTAAAAACAAAGGGAAAACTGGCCATCCAAAGTGGTTTCCTAAGTGGCCGAATTTCCTACTTTCCTAAATCTAAATTCTAATTAATTAATTCCTTTAATTTACAATGAAAATAATCAAATAAGAACTTTCCTAAACTTATTTTTCCAGAAAATAAATAAATAAAAACCAAAAAGTAATGGTAATTTCCTAAAACAAAAAGTAGAATTAAATTAGGAAACTAAAATACTAGGTTTTTGACTAGGTTGACTTTGACCATTTTTTGACCAATTTGAGCTCCAAATCAACTTCAATATGCTTTTTAGGATGCCAAATAAGCTGACCATGAAGTCCCACACGTTTTCCTTGCGTGGAAGAAAGAGAAAAAGCCAACTCAGCAAAATACAGTAAAGTCAGCACAAAATACAATAAAAACAGGCCAAATTTGAAGCTGTCTGTACAACCCCTTTTTGAATGCCTTTGAAGCTGGATTGACTTGATTTCATATCCTCTTGGACATATGTATTGAATCCATAAAGAGTTGGAACCATTTCATGCTGCTCGATGTCCATATTTGCACCAAAATCGCTACCCGGGTCCATATCGGCTTCCACCACTTGGATTCTTAGAATAGGCTTTGTATCTTCTAGTATGGACAAGCTCTGTTGAGAATTGATTACCCCCTGTATAAATGCTCCCAGTTTGTCCTTAATCTCTTAATTTGAGCTCTTGTGATTGGCGCGGTCTTTATCCGTGTCGGGTGAGCGGGTTCGGGCGGAATCACATCAAAAAGTGTTGCCTATTGTGTTAATTTTGGGTATTTTAATTATTTTTATGTTTTATTATTATGTATATAAATATTAGATATATTAATTAGCAATATGAAACAAAAATAGTTAATCAATAAATTTAATTTATTTATGTTTGAATTTAAAATTGATAATTTTTTAAATTAATAAAATATTTGATAAATTTAATTGTTTTAAAATTGAAAAGCACGAGGCAACATTTTTAGCATCCAAAGCATCTCTTGTTGTGTTAATTTTTGATATTTTAATTAATTTTACTAGTTCTTATTATGTATATAAATATTAAATAATCTCTCTATTTAATTGATTTGTGTTTCAATTTTAAGTTAATTATTTTTTAGATTAATTAAAAGTTTTGAGAAATTTAATTATCTTACAATTAAAAAGCATCAGGTAACGTTTTTAACATCAAAAGCGTCGCTTGCTTTATTAATTTTTGGTATTTTAACTAACTTTATATTTTATTCAGAATATTAATTAATAATACGAAGTAAGATAGTTAATCTAATTTAATTTATTTGTGGATCAATTTTAAATTAATGATTTTTTAAACTAATAACAAGTTTGAGAAGTTGAATTGTTTTAAAATTGAAAAACACAAGGCAAACCTTTTAGCATAAAAACATTGCCTATTATGTTAATTTTTGGTATTTTAACTAATTTTTATATTTATTACTATGTATATAAATATTAAATATATAATTAGTAATATGAAGCAAAATAATTAATCTATTGATTTACTTTATTTGCCTTTCAATTTTAAACTAATTATTTTTTGAATTAATAAAAGTTTGAGAAATTTAATTGTTTTAAAATTGAAAAGTATCGGGCGACGCTTTTAACATCAAAAGCATTGCCTATTATCTTAATTCTTAAAATTTTATTTAATTTTGTGTTTTATTCATATGTATATAAATAATAAATATATTAATTAATAATTTGAAGCAAAATAATTAATTTATACATTTAATTAATTCATTTTAAAATTTTAAATTAACGATTTTTTAAATTAATAAAAAGTTTGGCAAATTCAATTATTTTAAAATTAAAAAGCAGCAGGTGAAGCTTCTAGGGTCAAAAGCGTCACCTATTGTGTTATCTTCTAGCATTTTAATTAATTTTATGTTTTAATATTATGTATATAAATATTAAGCATATTAAATAGCAATATAAAGAAAATAACTAATCTATTGATTTAATTTATTTTTGTTTCATTTTAAAATTAATAAAAAGTGTCAGAAATTTAATTAATTGAAATTTGAAAAGCATCAGGCAGTGCTTTTAACATCAACAGCATTGCCTCTTGTGTCAAATTAATAAAAAGAGAGATTTGAAGTCATATTGCATCAAAAACCTAAAAATTGTGCAATTTGTTTTTGTTTGGAGAGTGGATCGTGTTTTGTGATATTTTGGCATTGGAATTCCAATTTTGGTGTTGTTTCTTGCTATTGGAGTTGGTTTTTATATTCTGGGAGTGATTTCAAAAAAAAAAGAAAGGAACGAAAGATGAAGATTAAAAAAAAAAATAAAAGATTATGCGCAAAAGCTGGTTTTGGTAGATTATTGTTGGGAAATTGATTGTTTTTGGAAAACACAATTGTAACTGCTGGGTTGCTGATTATTTGTTCAATATTTGGTTGCTGGATTTTGAATTTTGGGTGCTAAATTTGTTTGGATTAAAATTGTTAAAGGATTTGAGACAAAGACTTAAATTACAAAAACTACAACCCACAAATTTTCCATATTTTGTTCAAATTATTTCTTGTTCGTTGCTTGAATCTCTTTTCCAGATTTTATTCTTGAATTATTGGTCCTTAATATTCTGATTTATCTTTTGTTAAATCCAAAAATTTACTTTATTAATTTTAGCTTTGTTTTGGTTAGATTGGCCGAGACTAGGTTTTGTCAAATCACTCCGTATTTGCTTGTTTTAGTTATTGTTTTGTTGATAAGTTAAATTAGAGCACATTTATGATTTAGTTGCTATTTTGCGTGTGTTTTAATAGAACTTTGAGATATTCTTGTGAGTGAAAAAAAGGCAAGAGAGTGTGAGCTTAAAAGAGGGAAAAAAGCCAAAATTAGCGTGTAAACATGAGTGTCGAGACCTTGTTTGAGTGAAACACATGAGGAAGTGAATTTAGCAAGGTTTTTTGCATTATTTTTACCAACATTATAGATTCAAGATTAAAAAGAGGAGGTGATTCATTAAGAAATATTGAGGCGGAATTCGTGGGATTCAAAAGGGATTCTAGAGTTACGGGAAGTGGAGGTGAACCTACCGACATAATGGTGGTTTTGTAACAACTTTAAAGGATAAATGCTCGCTTTGATCACCTAGATCAAAGGATGGAAAGGTTAGAAACATCACAAAGAGGACCAAACCCAAGGCAAGAATTTCATGGAGACCGAGGTCGAGGTCGAGGTCGTGGAGGCCACGGACATTATGGGGAGGACTTCAAAGGAGGTAATTATGTAGATAACCTAGAGGAGGAGTTTGAAGATATTTTTGCACTCCAAGGAAGGCAAACCCATGGGAGACAAGTTAGGGAGGAAGATGATGATCTTGGAAATATTAAGGTCAACATACCACCTTTCATGGGAAAGAGCAATCCGTAGGCTTACCTAGAGTGGGAGGAGCGTATGGAGATGATATTCGATTGCCACAACTATTCTGAGGCAAAGAAGGTTACTGGCCGCTTTGGAATTTGGATATTATGCAGTCCAATGATGGACTAATGAACAAGGTACCCAAAGGAGAGTTGGTGATGAATTAATTACAACGTGGCGACAAATGAAAGGAGCCATGAGAAAGAGATTTACGTCGACTCATTACCATAGGTTGCTACATCAAAAGCTTCAATCATTATCACAAGGAAGTAGGACCGTGGAGGACTACTACAAGGAGATGGAGATGCTCATGATGAGGTTGAGCATGAATGAAGACCATGAGGCAACCATGGCAAGGTTTTTGGGAGGTTTGAATTGAGAGATAGCCAACCAAGTGGAATTATAACAATATATAGAATTGGAAGAGATGTTACATGTGGCCATTAAAATTGAGAACCAATTCAAGAAGAAGGGTATAAGCTTATGGTTTGGAGTAGTTTCTAGCAACGGGAGACCTAATTCAAGTGTCTGGAGAAGTAATCCCACATATAACACAAAGCTAAAAATGGAACATGGTGAAGAGACCTCCAACCGGCTAAGGAAAGACAATCTGGCTGAACACCCACTAGCATCTAAATCGAGTAGTAAGCTTGATTCTAAACCTTCTAGAACTCATGAGATTATTTGTTTTAAGTGTCAGGGTTAAGGACATATTTCCAATCAATGTTTGAATTGAAGAATAATGGTGCTGAAAGGTAATGGAGAGTTGGAGTCCAAAAGTGAAGAATCGGAGGAAGAGACCGAATTTGTTGATGAAGAAATTAGAGATGAAGAACATGAAGAACCCGAGACACTTAATGCCTCAAAAGGTGAACTGAGCTTGGTAGTAAGGAAGGTTCTAACCATGTATAAAGATGAGGATCAAACCCAAAGAGAAAACATTGTCTATACTCGATGTGAAATACAAGGTAACATTTGTAGTATGATAATTGATAGTGGAAGTTGTGCTAATGTAATTAGTAATGTGGTAGTTTAGAAATTAGGGTTAATAAGCATTAAACATCCCCAACCATATAGATTACAATGGCTTAATGATAGTGGTGAGATGAAAGTAAACAAACAAGCCAAGGTAAAATTTAGCATTAATAAATATGAGGATGTTATTTTATGTGATGTTGTTCCCATGCATGCTGGCCATATTTATTGGGTAGGCCATGGTAATTTGATAAAGATACCATACATTATGGTAGAGAGAATTCCATTGTATTCAAATTTAAGGAAATAAGATTAAGTTGGAGCCATTAACTCCAAAGGAAGTATTTAGAGACCAACTTCAAATGCAACAAAGGAGGGAGCCGAATGGCTCAAGGACAAAGCAAGCATGGTACCCATGGCTTCACCATTTGTGAAGGGAGGTAAGGCCGACTCATCCATCCAAGGTAAGCCTTCAAAAATTGAATTTGAGGGGAAAAGGAGAGATGAACCCGAGAGAAAGAAAAATGGTAAGAAAGTCGAGAGTGAGGGAAAAATAGTGGTGGCCGAGAGAGGTAAAGAAAAAAAGAGAAAAAAGAAGAAAAAGAAAAAAATTTATCTTAGTTTATGAGTGGTTAAAAAGGCAACTTTGAGTAATAAACCATTTTCGGTCATGATTTGTAGGAATTTAATGATGCCTTTTCGGAGGAAATTCCTAGTGGTTTACCACCTCTTCGAGGGGTTGAATATCAAATTGATTTTATTCTTGAAATTACATTTCCTAATAGGCCTGCATATAGAAGTAATCCCAAGAAGAGAAGGGAGCTACAAAGCCAGGTCAGTGAATTGCTTGAAAAAAGTTACATTAGAGAAAGCATGAGTCCATGTGTTGTCCCTGTTTTATTAGTACCTAAGAAAGATGGTTCATGGCGCATGTGTGTAGATTGTAGGGCCATTAATAATATAACCATTAAGTATAGGCATCCTATTCCTATATTAGATGATATACTTGATGAATTGTATGGTGAATGCATGTTTTCTAAAATTGATCTTAGGAGTGGGTATCATCAAATTAGGATGAAAGAGGAGGATGAATGGACAACCGCATTTAAGTCTAAGTATGGTTTGTATGAGTGGTTAGTAATGCCTTTTAGTTTAACTAATGCACCTAGCACTTTCATGAGATTAACGAACCATGTCATGCATCCATTCATTGGAAAATTTGTGGTTGTTTACTTTGATGATATTTTTGTATATAGCCGAAATTTAAATGATCATGTAGGACATCTTAGGTTAGTTTTAGAAGTACTTAGGAATGAAAGATTGTTTGTAATATTAAAATGTGTAATTTTTGCCGAAATGAGCTTGTGTTTCTAGGATTTGTTGTGATAGTGTTTGATCCAGGAGATTGGGTTTGGTTGCACTTAAGAAAGGAGAGGTTTCTGGAACAATGAAAGTCAAAGCTTATGCCTCGAGGGGATGAACATTTTCAAGTCTTGGAGAGGATCGATGAAAATGCTTATAAACTTGACTTACCATGTGAATATAATGTGAGTGCTACCTTTAATGTTGCTGATTTATCTCCATTTGCTGCAAGTAATGATTTTGATTTAAGGGCAAATCCTTTTCAAAAGGAGGGGAATGATGAGAGTCCGCCTGTACCCATACAACCAACTACCCATTGAGGAGCTGATTCGATACAACTGAAGACGAGGCGAATCACAAGGGCACAAGCGAAGAGATTTAAGGATAGCCTTGTTAGCTTCATTCAAAGTGTGATTAAATCTCAAGAGGGCATGGTAATAACCGAAGATCCAAAACCTGTCTTATGCATCTAAGTTATGAAGGCATAAATGGACCTGACAAGCTATTTTGGTGCATCTAAGGGTTCCAGGCAGCAAGGGATTACTTTGTTAACTTGTGAAAATGATTAGAGTCACAAGGGACCACGGAATTATGTTAAGACAGAACCGAAGCTATTCAAATGAGGCATTTGCATATGGGGTTCAATTTGGCCGAAAACGCATGGTTTTGGCGTTGACTTTGACCTTTCTTGTGAATCAAGCAAGTTTTCCTTATTCCAGCCAAGGAAACATATGGGAACCTATATTAATCCTATTTGGCATCCTACATGGCATATTGGAGCTGATTTGAAGCATAAACTAGCTAGTGATTAGTCAAAGAAAACTTATTTGACAAACTAGTCAACCAGTTTCCTAATTTGAAACTTTGACTTTTGTTTTAGGAAATAGTCCTTATTTTGGTTATTTATTTATTTATTTGCTGGAAAAATTAATTTAGGAAAGTTAGAATTTTATTATTTTGGTTGTAAATTAATTATTTCCTAATTCAAAATAAAGAAACTAATTAATCCAATTTAGATTAGGAAAGTAAAGGAAATTCGGCCACATCATGCTTCCTGAACCTATGGCCGGTTTTTCTAATGTGATTTAGGATTTTTGTTTTGTAAACCTTAGCCTATTTAAGGCTTATTTTTCAATGAGAAAGCATTTTAGATTATTATTCAAAAATTATTTGTGAGAAAATTCTCTTTGTTCTCTTTGAACACCTAAAACACTTAATAGAGATCAAGTGTTTTAGTTTAACTTATCAATAGGACATCCATCACCTATTGTGGCATCTTTATCATATACCAAGGTTTCTAGTCACAAGTTGATTAGGGGTCAAGGTGACCATTAGAATCTGAACTTAATTTTGATCCGGACTAGTATAATACGAGTTTAGGAGTGAGTCGACCTAGATTCGTATCAACCAACCATATATACATACATATTCATTATTGCTGCATCAGCTAGGCAGCCTCAACATATGATTTAAGTTGACATAAAAGGCTATGATAATATGCATATCATGGTATCTTATATTATTTTTAAACAAAGATTATATATACGGTGAATAAAAGTATACTAAAATAATATCTTTTTTACTAAAATATCAATTATATACGTACGTATGTTGTTTGGCAACTATAAGTTATGCATCTTTGTTATTAAAAAAAAAAATTCTATCTTTCTTAACAAAGAACCAACTAAAAAAACGTATGGAATATATATTTCATTTTTTGATAACCTTTTTTTTTTTTGTCTTGATATCTAAATTAGATGCAATCTTTTTGAGGTGACGTTGCATGGTAAAATAATTTTTGTATAATTTTTCAGGATGGTTGCATCGACAAATTCGCTAATGAAATATGATGCTAAAATTAATTAAATTGAAAAATTATGTTAAAATTAGTACCAGAGGAGCAATGAAGTGCATGCATGTGAAGTGTAGTGAGTAGTGCCCAACAGAATATGTTAAAATTATGGCATGCCAGAGGAGCAGTGGAGTGCATGCATGTGAGGTGTGGTGATTAGTATCCAAGAAAATATGTTAGAATTTTTCTTCGGTCTCATAGTGTCCCTTTTAATTATTTATAATAATTTATCCTTCTTGCATATTTCAAATTTATAATTTTTAAATTATAAATATAAATAATTTATCAATTGATTATTTAACATTTTATACTATTTTAAATAAAAAATATAGATATTATGAATAAAAATATATTAAAATAATATCCTTTTTAATGAAATATCAATTTCATACATATATACCGCGGTCCAGGAACTAAAAAATATGCACTTCTATTATTCAAAATGATCTATACATCTTTGTTAAGTAAGAAAAAACATGCAGAAGATATATTTTATTTTTTGAAAATTTTTTTTCTTGTTTTCATATCAAAATTTAGTTATAGTACTTTTTCAATTGACGATAGCATGTTTAAATTAATTTAACTACTTTGTATAAGTTTTCGAGATAGTTGTGTCAACAAATTAGCTAATAAAATATGATACTTGTTGAAATGTGGTGATCTTGCCACAATGTGCAAGGTAGTTCGGTTACACTTGCACTCTTTGTTTTGCAACATCAAAGACCAAACATTATTTATGTTTATGCATTTTATTTTATCTTGTAATGTTTAAGAACAATATCCTTTTTGTAATGCCCTAAGCTCATTATCTAGCTTAAGGCCTTTTTTGTCTTGTTGTTGGAATTGTATTTCCAGCAACATAAGTCCACTTCCTTGGATGCGGTTTGAAGTAGGTCTGAGATTTGTACCTGAATTTTGGATACGATAAACTAGATATGCAGAGGAAGCAGAAGCAAAAAGAATGGCCCAATTTGGAGCTGGGAAGGCTGAGTTAAGCCCAAAACAATCTGACCCTTGTGCAGTGTTGTTGCCCAGAAAACTGAGCAAAACTGCCTCGGGTTTGATTACTTTTGAATGGGTAAATGGACTTGTTTTTATCTGGTTTTTGCGTCAAACATAGTTTAATATTCAAAAAGGCTTCCCTCCAATTTTCAAGTCAATGGAGCTGGTTTTCAAATTCAAATGCCTTAGACAAGCTGAACTGCCCATTAAAGAAGGTTTCTTGCATGCCCAGCACATTGATTAGAGTTAGTTGAGGTAGTTTGGCTTGGTTGGTTACTTTTAATGCTTTTGTTTTTATTTCTCAATATGGCAGCATGACTTATTGTCTTTTTGATGTATTTAAAAGTATGAAAATTGTAATGAAAAACGTTGAGAAAGAAAATATTCAAAAACAGATTTTGAAAAACAACATTTTTGGCTCTCTTTCTCTCATCTACTACATTTTGGTTTCTTCTTCTTCCCAAAAGCTAACAACCTTCTCAAGAACCCTAAACCTCCATTAAAACCAGAAACAAAACCTAAAAAAACCCAAAAAAAAAAAAACAAAATCAAGAACCAAGAACCAAGAACCAAGAACCAACAACAATCATTATTGACTAACACCTTGAATGATTGTGCTCTAGGGTACAACAACATAAACCTACACCAAATTCCATCATGGTATTAGAGCATAGTGTAATTTCTTAGGACCTTGTGAGCTTTCAACCTAGACCATTTTATTTGTGAGAGGATCCCCCACCTAAAGCCTTCCAACCAAAACCAAAACCTCCCAAAAAGACTAGTTGAAACTCACCAAAACACCACCATCTGAGAGCTTGTTCTTGTGTCCATTTTTCAAAACTTTTCAAAAACCATTTTTTAAAATGGCTTCACAATCCTTTGCAACCCCAACACCACCTAAGTTTGAAGGCCAAAACTATTCCATTTGGAGTATAAAAATGAAAGCCTACCTTCAAGCCTTTAGTTTATGGGAAGTCATAGAAGAAGGTTATGTAGTGGAAGAGTTGAGAGCTAATGCAACCCAAGCACAAAGAAATGCACATGAGGCCGAAGTTGCCAAGGGGTTCAAGGCCCTCACTGCCTTGCACTCCTCCATGAGTGATTCCATTTTTACAAGGATAATGTCATGCACAAGTGCTAGAGAGGTTTGGATAAAGCTTCAAGAGGAGTTCCATGGAAATACTAGAACTCGGCAAATGCAAGTTTTAAACCTAAGAAGAGAGTTTGAGACCTTGAAGATGAAGGAGAATGAGCTTGTCAAGGATTTCACGGAAAGGATGCTCAAAGTGGTAAATCAAATTCGGGTCCTTGGTGAGCAATTGACCGATCAAAGGGTAGTAGAGAAAGTATTGGTGAGCTTACCCGAAAGGGTTGAAGCTAAGATTTCCTCCCTTGAAGAATCTAGAAATCTTAGTGAAATAACCTTGAGTGAGCTCATCAATGCTCTTCAAGCAACCGAACAAAGGAGAGCCATTAGAAAGGAGGAGACCATAGAGAGCGCATTCTATGGTGGCCACGGCAACAAAAAGAAAAATAAAGGAAGGAAGAGCAACAACACCAACCAAACCGGTTTTACAACCAGCAACAACACAAATAACAACAAAAATGGATGGAATCAACAACAACAACAACAAAGCCTTCAAAACCGAGGAGGGCATCCACCTTGCCCTCATTGCAAGAAGCTTGGACATCCACCATCCAAGTGTTTTTGGAGGCCGGATGCATCTTGTGAAAGATGTGGAGGAAAAGGCCACATTGCCAAAGTATGCAAGCAAAGGAGACAACAAGCCAATGTGGTTAATGAAGAAGCCGAGAACCTATTTGTGGCCACATGCCTTAAAGCCACAAGTAGTGGTCTCGGTTGGCTTGTGGATTGTGGTTGCTCACACCACATGAGTTTCCAAAAATCACCCGAACAAGCATCCATGAAGAAGTATATACCTCGCACAGACACCCACTTAGATCCCAATGAGATTGCCCCCCAAGCAAGGTTCGGAGAGACTCCCGCACGAGTGCAGGTGTCCTTCCTCCCCCATTTCGAGGAGTGACGCTGGAAATTACCAAACAAGCATCCATGGAGAAGCATCGCTCACAAATGTCGCACCATGCAACACCATGGCAGTAGCCATGCAAAGTAATGGATCACACCAAACAATCCCATACATTTCGAGTTTCCCACACCGATAAGCCCCCCACCCCCTGCTGGGTCGCCGACTGTGGGGCCCACCTTGCACTGTTACCTGTGCATAGCGGCCCCCACTTGTTGACGAGATCTGCCATTGTGCCCACACCCCCACTAGGGGGCGTGGACAGCGTTGGCAGGCCGCCGGGGGGGGGGGGGGTGTCATCGGTGAAGCAGGCAAGTACCACCCCCCTAAAGAGCTTATTTTGGTCATTTTTTTTCTGGTAGGCTCAGATATCAATTTCAACGAGGAGTCATAATGGCCCCTTTCTTGCTCTAGACATTGAACTTTGATGAGATTTCTTACAGTTATGCTTAGAATAATGGATATCACATCATGGAATTCGATTATAATTTTTTGAGCAACGAAAAATTTATTATTATTCTTTTAGTAAGAAAATAAGAAAAATTCAAAAAAAATAGGAAATGTGATGGAGCTTGGTTCTTTTAGTTGGGAATGCTTTTAAATGACCAGAGTGATTCTTAGAAATGTTATTTTGCACAGAAAACATGCGGATTTGCTACAAAGGGGTGAGGCATGCGGTGGGCACAACAAAGCATGTGGTGGGCACAGCATGGCACACGGATGCCCCAACGATGGGCAATATAAGGTGGCATACCTTGGGTCAACCTAGGGCAAGCAAATGCATGGAGACTACCCCCGTTGCCATCCTTGTTATAGCCTGTCGCGTATGGGGGTGAAAGGCGCATTGGATGGCATTTATTGGCACATGCTAGGCAAGGGCGGTGGCGGTGGCACTCCTTGGGTAAGGGGGTGGCACCACCTCAGTTCAGCGTTGTGGTTCTCCCGGAAACAAGGCAAGCAGATGAGCCTCTGTTTAGCATTGGTGGCACTGCTTGGCACACCTTGGGCAAGGGTGGTGGCACACCACTTGCTTACAAAGCATTGGTGGGCATGGCATGGGGCACGGTGGCACCACCTTGGGCTTGGTTGGGTGACACCATGGCACGGTGTTGGGCAAAGCAATGCACATCACCCATGATGGTTTTCTTTCCCTGAAGCCAAGACGGATGAGCCTCGGTTCAGCATTTGTGGTGGTTTAAAAGCAAAACCCCATTTCCTTCTAGGTGGAAAGTGGGGGCACGGGCTTGGCACGCAAGCTTTGTGAGTTGTACGGCGCAGAGACTTGGGGCACTATGTTGGCGCACACCCTTTGGGTAGAAGGGGGGAGTGTGGGACACTTTACCTCAGGATGCAACCCCACAAGGTTTTCAAAATTTATGGGGGATAGGGGGGGAGGGAGGGACGAATCAAAGCGACACAGGACTTTTCCACTTACAATACCCCATCACGTATTTAGGTCGTCTGCAAAGGATTCTACCCGCTGCTCAGTAGGAATTGAACTTCAAGGCAGCCCACATGGTACGTCCAGTGCACGGACTTTTCCAACGACACGTGCCTTTCGAGGCCGAGGCCGCTACTACGAGTCGACAAACGGGCGATGAGTGCATGCATCGCTTCTAGCCCAAATTCTGACTTAGAGCGTTCAGTCATAATCCACCACATAGTGGTTTTGTGCCACTGGCTGTTCAACCAAGCGCGATGGCTAATTATGCAAATCAATGGTTCCTCTTGTACTAGGTTGAATTACTATTGTGACACTATCATCAGTAGGGTAAAACTAACCTGTCTCATGACGCTCTAAACCCAGCTCATGTTCCCTATTGGTGGGTGAACAATCCAACACTTTGTGAATTCTGCTTCACAATGATAGGAAGAGCCAACATTGAAGGATAAAAAAGCAACATCGCTATGAACGCTTGGCTGCCACAAGCCAGTTATCCTTATGGTAAATTTTTTAACACCCCTAGCTTCAAATTCGAAAGGTCTAAAGGATCAATAGGCCATGCTTTCACGGTTCATATTCATACTAGAAATTAGAATCAAATGAGCTTTTCTCGTTGAGCTCATCTTAGGACACCTACTTTATCCTTTAACAGATGTGTCGCCCCAGTTAAACTCCCCACCTAACAATGTCTTCCACCTTGATCAACCAGCTGAGGTAGGCCTTGGGTCCAAAAACAAGGGCAGTGCCCCACTTCCGATTCATGGAATAAGTAAAATAACATTAAAAGTAGTGGTATTTCACTTTCACCGTTTCCGACTCCCACTTATACTACACCTCTCCAGTCATTTCACAAAGTTGGAAAGTCAAGCTCCACGGAGTTTTCTTTCCCTGCTGATTCTGCCAAGCCCATTCCCTTGGCTCTGGTTTTGCTGGATAGTAGATAGGGACAGTGGGAGTCTCAATAATCCATTAATGCGCGTCACTAATTAGATGATAAGGCATTTGGCTACCTTAAGAGAGTCATAGTTACACCCACCATTTACCCGCACTTGGTTGAATTTCTTCACTTTGAAATTCAAAGCATTGGGCAGAAATCACATTGCATGAGCATCCGCAGGCACCATCGCAATGCTTTGTTTTAATTAAATAGTTGGATTCCCTTTGTTCATACAAGTTATGAGTTGAATGTTCGACGCCTGGGGAAGGGCCCCCAAAGGGAACTTTTCCCAATCCATCCCCCAGTTGACATGCGGCAAACCACTCTCGCCACAGGAGCAGCTCAAGCAGTTCACTGACAGCCAATGGGTTCCGGACTAGGACCCCCATGCCCAGCCGTCAGAGCTAATCCTTTTACAGATCCATTTTGCCAACTTCCATTGCCTACACTGTTCCATTGGCTAGAGGCTGTTCACCTTGGAGACCTGATGTGGTTATGAGTATGACCCGGCGTGGGAGGCACTCGGTCCTTTGCATTTTCAAGGGCCGTCGGGGGCACACCGGACACCACGTGATGTACGATGCTCTTCTAGCAGTTGGACCCTACATATGGCTGAGCCATTTCCAGGGTGGACAGGCTTTTAAACAGTAAAGATAACTCTTCTTGAGGCCACCGCCGACGTCTCTGGACTCCCTAATGTTGCCGTCAGCCGCCACATCCCGGTTCAGGAATTTTAACCCGATTCACTTTCAAATTTTGCGTTGGTCGCGCTGTCAGACGGGCTTCCCCCGTTTCTTAGGATCGACTAACCCATGTGCAAGTGCCATTCACATGAAACCTTTCCCCTCTTCCGCCTTGAATATTTGCTACTACCACCAAGATCTGCAGTGACCGTCAGCCCAAGTTTCTTAGGCTTCCCCCGTTTCTTAGGATCGACTACCACTAGCAGCCCAAGTTTTGCAGTGACCGTCATGCCCTCCTACTTATCGGGGCCGAGCTCTTAACCAACGGCCTGGTATGGGTCGTGCGCTTTAGCGCCATCCATTTTTAGGGCTAGTTGATTCGGCATGTGAGTTGTTACACACTCCTGAACAGATTTCGACTTCCATGACCACCATCCTACTGTCTTAATCGACCAACACCCTTTGTGGGTTCTAGGTTAGTGCACAGTTGGGCACCGTAATCCAGCTTCTAGTTCATCCAGCATCGCCAGTTCTGCTTACCAAAAATGGCTCACTTGGAGCTCTTGATTCCATAGTGCGGCTCAATGGAGCAACCACACCATCCTACCTATTTAAAGTTTGAGAATAGGTCGAGGGCGTTGCGCCCCCAATGCCTCTAATCATTGGCTTTACCCCATAGAACTTGTTTGCGGGCTCCGGCTATCTTAAGGGAAACTTCAGAGGGAACCAGCTACTAGACGGTTCGATTAGTCTTTCACCCCTATACCTAAGTTAGATGAACGATTTGCACGTCAATATCGGTGCGGGCCTCCACCAGAGTTTCCTTTGGCTTCGCCCTGCTCAGGCATAGTTCACCATCTTTTTGGTCCCAACAAGCATGCTCTCACTCGAACCCTTCCTAGAAGATCAAGGTCGGCCAACGGTGCAACCCGCATGGGGATCCTACTATTCAACTTCCTTGCACCTTACAGGTTTACTGGCCCTTTTGACTCGCACACATGTTAGACTCCTTGTTCGTGTTTCAAGACGGGCCCAATGGGGAGCCCACAGGTCGACACCAGGAGCATGCAGGTACTGAAGCACGCTGTGACGACGCACACTGCCAACCATGATCACGGCGATGACATGTCCATCAACATATCTACAGCTCGAGCTTAGGCAGCCATTGCAATCCGCATCAGTCTATGCCTCGAGTCGATCAGCAGATCGGCTCTCACCGTTCTGCATCCGACCGAGGCGCACTTTTTGACTTTCTTTTCAAAGTCCTTTTCATCTTTCCCTCGTAGTACTTGTTTGCTATCAGTCTCTCACCCATATTTTGCCTTGGATGGAATTTACCACCCGATTTGGGCTGGATTCCCAAACAACCCAACTCGCCGACAGCGCCTTGTGGTCCAACAAGGTCTGGGCACAATGGGGCTCTCACCCTCTCCCGTGCCTCCTCCTAGGGGACTTGAGCCTAGTCCACTGCTGAGGATGCTCCCTCAAACTAATATTCCAACACCAAGGGCGCTTGTTACTAGGAGAATCCTTGTAAGTTTCTTTTCCTCCGCTTATTTATATGCCTAAACTCAGTGGGTAGCCCCACCAGGTCAGGTTGGAGATGCTGCACTGGTGGCACATTGGGGTCTCTATAAGGCTAAGACAGCATTCCATGCATGTAGAGAGGAGCCGAGGGTTGGACAACCACCGATTGCTGTGGTACTCATCACTGAGGACCTGCATTTTGGCCAGCTGTGGATCGTGGCACACGTTTAAATACTCAAAGTTTAATATCCGAAGCAGGTTTTCAATAAACTGCTCGCATTTTACCAAAAACTGTTGTACGTGGTCATATCGATTAGTTGAAAGGTCTAAAAGAGAATGTTGTTCTAGGGGGATGATACCCGTTGGGATCGGATTCAAAAGATTAGTGCACTGTTCAAGGCAACATCACAACATTCCTTCATAAATGGAAAGGAATAATTTATTCGAGTGGGAAATGAAAGACATTTTGTTCAACCTCAGAGAATTATTTGATTTTTGCATTTCAAAGAATTTACATGATAGATCAGAACAAGCATTTATAGGATTTAATGATTCCTAAAAGCGAATTCATCCTTTCTTCTATTTGTTTTGTGGTCATTTAATTTGGTAATAGAAATAAAGATAACAACGAATAGAAAGAAATGAATGGTCTGGATCGTGTATTAATGGCCAATCTTCAGTAGAAGAGAAGGTTTCATGGGAACAATTATTTATTTCTATTTTAGCTTCTCTATTTTTTTTTTCATGACAAGAAGATATTGAACATCAATTTGGAAGAGATGATGGGAGCAGCAGTTCATTTTGGTCATGGTGCTAGGAAATGGAATCCTCAAATGGCACCATATATCTCTGCAAGGTGTAAAGGTATTCATATTATAAATCTTACCAGAACTGCTTGGTTTTTGGAAGAAGCTTGTGATTTAGTTTTTGATGCAGCAAGTAGGGGAAAACAATTCTTAATTGTTGGTACCAAAAAATATAGCAGCAGATTCAGTAGCGCATGCTACAATAAAAGGACTTGAGACTTCATAAATTCATAATAGAAACTTCATAAATTCAGGGACTTGAGAACGGGATAAAAGATGGGGAGACTCAATCATCTTCCGAAAAGGGATGCGGTGTGTTGAGGAGACAATTATCTCACTTGCAAACATATCTCGGCGGGATTAAATATATGACTGGATTGCCCGATATTGTACTAATTGTTAATCAATAAGAAGAATCTATAGCTCTTTGTGAATGTATGACTTTGGGCATTCCGATGATTTGTTTCATCGATACAAATTGTGACCCAGATCTAGCAGATATTTCAATTACGGCAAATGATGACTCTATAGCTTCAATTCGATTAATTCTTAACAAATTAGTATTTACTATTTGTGAGGGCCATTCTAGTTATATACGAAATTCTTGATTAATAATAAGATAAGTAAATTATTTTTGGAACTCCATAGAGTAGATTTATTGAATAGGTTACTATTTCTAAATTGCACAAAAAAGATAAAAATAACCAAGGATATTATGCGATTAGTAGGTATTCAAAATATCCAATGCAAGTATGCAAATAAAAAATGAGATGGTCGAATCAAAATAATTCCTTTTAAAGTTCTATTTCTTTCAAAGGTTAATATGAATGTTTTATTATTTTCCATCAACACACTAAAAGAGTTATACGATCTATCTGGTGTGGAAGTAGGCCAACATTGCTATTGGGAAATAGGAAGTTTCCAAGTCCATGGCCAAGTACTTATTACTTCTTGGGTTGTAATTGCTATCTTATTTGGTTCAGCCATTATAGCTATTCGTAATCCACAAATCATTTCGACTGACAGTCAAAATTTCTTTGAATATGTTCTTGCATTCATTCGAGACGTGAGCAAAATGCAGATTGGAGAAGAATATGGTCCCTGGGTTCCATTTATTGGAACTATGTTTTTATTTATTTTTGTTTCAAATTGGTCAGGGGCTCTTTTACCTTGGTAAATCATACAGTTACCTCATGGGGAGTTGGCTGCGCATACAAATGATATAAATACTACTATTGCTTTATCTTTACTCACGTCAGTAGCATATTTCTATGCGGGCGTTTCAAAAAAGGGATTAGGTTATTTCGGTAAATACATTCAACCAACCCTAATCCTTTTGCTCATTAAGATATTAGAACATTTAACAAAACCCTTATTGCTTAGTTTTAAACTTTTTACAAATATATTAGCCAATGAATTAGTAGTTGTTGTTCTTGTTTCTTTAGTACCTTTAGTGGTTCCTATACCTGTCATGTTCCTTGGATTATGTACAAGTGGCATTCAAGATCTTATTTTTGCAACCTTAGCTGTAGCTTATATAGGCGAATCCATGGAAGATCATCATTGATTAGTTTTCGACATAGTCTTTTTTTTAGCTTAGCATGACGGCATGTCTACGTGACTCAAAGTAATCCACTTAGACTTAGGGAAGGAAAATATACAAATAACATCGAAATAAATATAAAGTATATACGATCTAGAGTAATAGTAAAAAGAATGTTACGATATTAAGTTAAGGAATTGTAAAAAAAAAAAAAAACAAAAAAAAAAAAAAAGGAAAGAGATCTAAAAGATCTTTTTCCGCAAATTTCTGTTTGGTCGATTTATACCACCCTCCAATGAATACTCCCTTTCTATTGATATTGTTTTGTTCATTCAATTCACTGATTGACAAAAAAAAAAAAAATTATAAATTACATGAACTTCGATAAACTCAATCCTGATATTTCTATGCAATGATTATGTCTAACGAATTTGTCAGTTAGATTCATTATACTCATGGGGGATAATGATAAATAAAAATAGAAGATAAGGGTTTACAAAAAGGATATTTATAAAAGAAAAGGGTTGGTAAGAGGGGGGGGGGGGGTCGAACTAGATGTATGTAATCGAATCATTACGAGACAATTCTTGTGTATGTTTCAAAGAATGATTCTAGAATCCAACTAAACCTAAGATACGAATAGTTGGTTTACACTATGGGGGAAAGACATGTATATGTTATATTCGATATTAACTAGGTATATATGAATTACAGATATGTTTAAGTTGCCCTACTATTGTGTTATGAATTTCAATAGGGATTCCAATATTTATATAAGGATTCCAATATAAGTCTTTCCATTTTGACTGTAATTTTTTTTTAATATTGAATGAATTTAAATCACAAAAAAAGAACAAAGAATTCAAAGAATGGTTCAGAAAAAAAATAAAAAAGAACGAACTGGCCAAACAAAAGTTGTACGAATTAACAAAAATTACGTGGATAGGAAAATATCGAAGCAATTCTATTGCTTCAAGAATATTAATATTTCAATTTGGGGTTTTTAGTGACTTTGAATGGATAAATCTTAGCAATAGAATAAGTAAGCCATAATTCATTGGTTAATTCTATCATTAACTATTTCTTTATTTTCTTTCTTTTTTGCGAGGAATTTATCATGAATCCACTTCCGTTATTGCTGCTAGATTGGTTGTCGGGCTTGCTTCTATTGGACCTGGGGTTGGGCAAGGTACTACCGCGGGCCAAGCTGTGAAGGGGATTGCCAGACAACCAGAAGCAGAGGGAAAAATACGAGGTACTTTATTGCTTAGTCTGGCTTTTATGGAAGCTTTACCAATTTATGGTCTGATTGTGGCATTAGTGCTTTCTTTTTTATTTCCTTGGATTTGCTGCTCTTGCTTTTTCAAGTTATATTAAGATTTCACTCCTACAATTTCGTATTCGTTGTGACAACAACCCCTTGGAAAGACTGGTTTAAGGATGAGGAATTAAATTAGCCGATTAACTCGCTTTCTTCTCTTAGTCTAATGGAACCTTTTTTAGGAAGTGATACGAACCTAGGACGACCTGCTCCTAAACCCGTATTATATTAGCCCGGATCTTAATTAAGTTCAAGTTCTAATGGAATGGACCTCAACCCCTAACCAACCTGTGGTTAGAAACCTTGGTATAATGTAGACGCCACAATAGGGGATGGAAAAACCTATTGATAAGTCAAGCTAAAACAACCAATTCTCTAATGGTGTTTTAGGTGTTCTCAAAGAACAAAGAGATAATTAATCTCACAAGTATTTTCTTAATCAAATCAAAGTTTTTTCTTATTGAAAAATAAGCCTTTACATAGGCTTTGAAAGAAACAAAATAAACCCTAAAAAATTAATTCAAAACCGGACTCCTATAGGAATTAGGAAACTTGGCCGAATTCTAATATGTCCTAAACTAAGTTTCCTAAACTAAATTTGATTAATTAATTCCTTTATTTTGAATTAGGAATTAATTAATTTACAATGGAAATAATAAATTAATAACTTTCCTAAACTTATTTGTCAACCAAATATATAAATAAAAACTAAAAAGTAATGGAAGTTTCCTAAAACAAAAAGTAGAATCAAATTAGGAAACTATAATACTAGCTTATTGACTAGGTTGACTTTGACCAATCTTTGACCAAATTGATCTCCAAATCAGCTTCTAGATGCTTTGTAGGGTGACAAATAAGCTGAATATGAAGGCCCACACGTTTCCCATGCTTGGAAAAATAAGAAAAGGCTAATACAGTAAAATACAGTAAAGCCAGCAAGCAATACAGCAAATTCGGCCAAATTGTTGAAGCTGTCTGTACAAGCCCTTTTTGATTGCATTTGAGGCTGCTTTAACTTGATTCCATGACCTCTTAGGCATATTTATTGAACCCATAAAGCATTGGAACCATTTCATGCTTCTCGGACTCCAAAAATGTACCAAAACTGTCACCCGGGTCCGTATCGGCTTCCACCACTTGGATGCTTAGAATAGGCTTTGTATCTTCAAGTATGGACAAGCTCTGTTGAGATTGATTATCCCCTGTATAAATACTCCCAGGTTGTCCTTAAATCTCTTAATTTGAGCTCTTGTGATTGGCCTAGTCTTCATCTGTGTCGAGTCAGCACCCCAGCGGGTTATCGATTGAGCGGGCTCGGGCGGAATCACATCATTCCCCTCCTCTTGAAAAGGATTTGTCCTCAAATCAAGATCATCACCTACAGCAAAAGGAGTTAAATCAGCAACATTAAATGCAGCACTCATGTTATACTCACCCGGTAAATCAAGCTTGTAGGCATTCTTGTTATTCTGCTCCAAAACTTGAAAAAGTCCATCCATAGGCGGCATGAGCTTTGACTTTCTTTGTTTAGGAAACCTTTCCTTTCGTAAGTGCAACCAAACCAATTCTCCTGGGTCAAACACTATTACAACAAAATCTAGAAATACATGCTCATTATGGTAAAAATTACACTTTTTAAAGTTAGCAAACAATATTTCCCAAATTTTCAAATTACCACTAAGTAAAGCTCTCAACAATGCAGATAAAGTTTTATGCAATAAAGACATCTTTAAATAAGTATCTTTAAAGTTCATGGTCAGCAATGATTTCTTATTCATAATTACTTTATTAACATCACCAAAGCTAAGATAAAAATTTATATTTTTCCTTTCTTGTCTTCCTTTTCCTTTCTCACTCACGGCCATCTCACCTTCCTCATTCTCGGCTTTTGTACCAAATTTTTCACTCTTGGTTTTATTAAAATTTTTCCACACAACCTGAGTATTAGAAGACTTACCTTGGACAGCAAGCTCACCTTTTCCCTCTTGATTGGATGGTAGTCCACTTGGAATTTCATTTGGGAAGACATCTCCAAATTCCTTGAAAAGAGAAATCATTGAACTTGGCAATTCAAGTTCTTCAAAGTTAGTTTGATCATTAAAATAATTTTCTTTATAAATCATGACCAGCAAAGGTTTCTTACACTCAATAACCTTATTAATATCCCCTAAACTCAAATAAAAGTTGCTACTTGACCTTTCCTTTCTTTCTTTTTCTTTTTCCCCCTTGGATTGGCGCAAACCTTCGGATTTCCCTTCCTTCTCCAAGCTCTCGGGTTTGCCACTCTCTTTCCCCTCTCTTTTGATTTTTCCTTGATCTTTCCACTCAATATGAGTCTTAGAAACCTTACCTTGATCAACAACCTCATTCTTACCTTCTTGAAAGGATGGTGAAGCCGTTGGTGCCATACTTGCTTTTTCCTTAAGCTTTTCGGCTTCTCTCCTTTGTTGCATTTGTAATTGGTCTTTGTAAACCTCTTTTGGAGATAATGGTTCCAGCTTGACCTTCTTCCCTTTAAACCTGAAAACAATACTATTTTCTCGACCAAAATGAGTAGCATCTTTATCAAATTGCCATGGCCTACCTAATAGTATATGTCCAGCAATCATGGGTACAATATCACATAAAACTACATCCTCATACCTACCTATATTAAATTTTACTTTGGCTTGTTTGTTTACTTTCATCTCACCACTATCATTAAGCCATTGTAATCTATAAGGTTCTGGATGTTTAATTGTTTTCAAACCTAATTTATCAACTACAAGATTACTTATCACATTAGTACAACTCCCACTATCTATAATCATGCTACAAATTTTACCTTGTATTTCGCAGCGAGTGTGGAAGATGTTTTCTCTTTGTATCTGCTCTTCATCTTTGTAGACAGCAAGTACTCTCCTTGAAACCAAGCTCAACTCGGCTTTAGATGTATCTACAGGTTCGGTTTCATCTTCATTACATTCCTCCTCTTGCTCGGTTTCAGCGCCACTTTCTTCACTTGCGGATTCTAGCTCACCATCACCCGTTAATACCATGATTCTTCTATTTGGGCATTGGCTAGCGATGTGTCCTCCTCCTTGGCACTTGAAACACACAACATCATGAGTTCTAGAAGGTTTAGGATCTAATTTTACCTCAGTCTTTGGTGCTTGGACAGATTCGGTTCTAGTCTCCTTCCTTGGCCAATTTGAACTTTCTTCTTTGACTTTCGGCTTTGGCTTGCTTTCATAGATGGGATTGTTCCTCCAGCCACTAGAATTGGACCTTCCACTGTTGGAAACACCTCCAAACCATGATCTTGCACCCCTCCTCTTGAATTGATGCTCTAATTTAATAGCCACATGCAACATCTCCTCAAATTCCACATATTGTTGCAATTCTAGTTGATTGGCTATTTCACGATTCAAACCACCAAGAAACCTTGCCATGGTTGCTTCCCTATCTTCATTCAAGTTCAATCTCATCATAAGCATCTCCATCTCCTTGTAATAATCCTCCACGGATCCATGTCCTTGAGATAAAGATTGAAGTCTTTGATGCAGCAACCTATGATAGTGTGATGGTACGAATCGCTTCCGCATGGCTCCTTTCATTTGTCGCCATGTAGTAATTAAGTCATCACCAACTCTCCTTCGGGTGTTTTGCTCATTGGTCCACCATTGGAGTGCATAATGTCCAAACTCCATTGCTGCGAATTTCACCTTCTTAGCCTCTGAATAATTATGGCGGTCAAATATCATCTCCATCTTTTCTTCCCACTCCAAATATGGTCACTTTTTCCCATGAATGGTGGGATGTTGATCATGATATTGCTAAGATTTTCATCTGTTTCTTCCCTCCTATATCTTCCATGGCCAGCTCTATCATGGACAGCAAAAGTTTCGTCCATACCTTCCTCAAAGTCTCCATCGAATGACTCATAAAATTCCTCTCTCGGCCCCTCACCACCTCCTCGTCCTCGGCCTCGTCCTCCATGGAATTCTTGCCTATTTCTTGTATTCGGCCTTCCTTGTGAGGCTTCTAGTCTTCCTACTCTTTGATTCACATGCTCAACTTGAGCACTAACCCGCTGTATAGATTCCAAGACAGCTCTCATATCCACTTGGTCTCCACTCCCTATAGCTCGGTCATCGCCATGGAATGCTACGGACTCTTCCTCATTGATCCTCAAGGGTGGATCCCCTCTTCTTATTCTAGAATCTGCCATGTTAGTAAAATACTGCAAAAATAAAATAAATCCTCACAAAATTCACTTCCTCACGTGTTTCACTCAAACAAGGTCTCGACACTTGTGTTTGCACACTAGTTTCGGCTTTTAACCTCTTTTAAGTTCTCACACTCTTGCCTTTTTCCACTCAATGAATTATCTCAAAGTTCTAATTAAAACACCCACAAAAAAGCAATTAGATCACTAGTATGTTTTAATTAAACTTATCAACAAAGCAGTAGCAAAAAGTAGGCAATACCGAAAGAATCCAACAAATCCTAATTTTTCGGCTTTCTAGACAAGAAAACACAAAATAATGGGAAAACGTTGGAATTTTTGAAAACTGCACCAGATGGTAGTAGATTATGAGTTCAAGAATAAAATTCCAGAGAAAGAAATTCAAATACGAACAAGAATCAAAGAGAACAAAATTATAGAAAAGTGTTGGTTGTTGTTCTTGTAATTCAAGTTTTGTATCAATTCCTTTATCTAATTTTAATCCAAATAATTTAAGCACCCAAAATCCAAATATCCAGCAGCAAAAATAATTCTCCAGCAACTCAAATATTGAATAAATAATAAAAAACCAGCAGCTCCAACAAATTTCCAGCAAACAAATCAAACTCCAACAAACCGAAATATTTTTTTTTCTTCTTTTTTTTTTTGTTTTTTTTTTTTTGTTTTTTATTCGGCTTTACCTTCCTTTTTTTTTTTTCACTCACAGAACATAAACAACTGCAGTAGCAAGAATAATTACCAAAATTGCAATTCCAACTCCAAAACAAACACCAAACCCATGACCTCCAAATAAACAAAATGTGCAGTTTTTTTTTTTTTTTTTTTTAAATGTTGCCACAAACTTTTTTTTTTCTTGTTTTTTTTTTTTTTTTTTTTTGAATATATGAATGCAAATATTTAAGACTAAAACAGCAAAGAAAAATCAACAAAAACCAAATTAACAAGAACAATGATAAAAGACAACCAACAAACTAGGAAACAAAAATACGATAAAAGTAGGAAATCCTAATTCAACTAGGAATGATTGTTTTTTTGTTTTTTAAGATGCTGAACGTGTATAGGATGGATGCAACCTTAACCAAATGCTAAAATTGCAGAATAACATAAAAAAAAATAAAGCAAATAAAGATAGATCAAACCTGAACAAAATTTAGCTCTGAGACCAAATGATACGAACCTAGGACGACCTGCTCCTAAACCCGTATTATATTAGCCCGGATCTTAATTAAGTTCAAGTTCTAATGGAATGGACCTCAACCCCTAACCAACCTGTGGTTAGAAACCTTGGTATAATGTAGACGCCACAATAGGGGATGGAAAAACCTATTGATAAGTCAAGCTAAAACAACCAATTCTCTAATGGTGTTTTAGGTGTTCTCAAAGAACAAAGAGATAATTAATCTCACAAGTATTTTCTTAATCAAATCAAAGTTTTTTCTTATTGAAAAATAAGCCTTTACATAGGCTTTGAAAGAAACAAAATAAACCCTAAAAAATTAATTCAAAACCGGACTCCTATAGGAATTAGGAAACTTGGCCGAATTCTAATATGTCCTAAACTAAGTTTCCTAAACTAAATTTGACTAATTAATTCCTTTATTTTGAATTAGGAATTAATTAATTTACAATGGAAATAATAAATTAATAACTTTCCTAAACTTATTTGTCAACCAAATATATAAATAAAAACTAAAAAGTAATGGAAGTTTCCTAAAACAAAAAGTAGAATCAAATTAGGAAACTATAATACTAGCTTATTGACTAGGTTGACTTTGACCAATCTTTGACCCAATTGAGCTCCAAATCAGCTTCTAGATGCTTTGTAGGGTGACAAATAAGCTGAATATGAAGGCCCACACGTTTCCCATGCTTGGAAAAATAAGAAAAGGCTAATACAGTAAAATACAGTAAAGCCAGCAAGCAATACAGCAAATTCGGCCAAATTGTTGAAGCTGTCTGTACAAGCCCTTTTTGATTGCATTTGAGGCTGCTTTAACTTGATTCCATGACCTCTTAGGCATATTTATTGAACCCATAAAGCATTGGAACCATTTCATGCTTCTCGGACTCCAAAAATGTACCAAAACTGTCACCCGGGTCCGTATCGGCTTCCACCACTTGGATGCTTAGAATAGGCTTTGTATCTTCAAGTATGGACAAGCGCTGTTGAGATTGATTACCCCCTGTATAAATACTCCCAGGTTGTCCTTAAATCTCTTAATTTGAGCTCTTGTGATTGGCCTAGTCTTCATCTGTGTCGAGTCAGCACCCCAGCGGGTTATCGATTGAGCGGGCTCGGGCGGAATCACATCAGGAAGTATTGCAACAAACGATAAATTTTATTTTGTAACTGACATAAGACCTAGTACCTAATTCTAATAAGTATCATTCTTATTGGAAATTTCCTATTGAAAAAAAAAAATCCATTTACATCTATAAATCAATATATGCATATATTTTGACTTTTATCCTATTCCTATTTAATTTAGAAAAATAATAGAACAAAAAAATATAGATAATTAGTCTATCTATAAGAATAAGAAAGAGGAGATCATATGAAATATGCAACCGATTCTTTCCTTTCCTTGGGTTATTGGCCATTTGCCGAGAGTTTTGGGTTTAATACCGATATTTTTAGCAACAAATCCAATAAATCTAAGTGTAATCTTTGGTGTATTGATTTTTTCATGGAAAGGGAGTGTGTGCGAGTTGTTTGTTTCAAGAATAGGCTAGATCCAACCAACTGCATTTTTTTTCATTATAACTCGAAAAGGTGCACAATTCTGCGAATTACTTTTGACTAAATTAAGAAATCATATTTAAGAACCATAGCATTTCGTGATTCATTGGTAAATCTGCTTTAATTCTCTATCAACCAATAATTTGGGATTGTTAACAGGGTTAAAGCTAAATCGTTTGAAGTCTAAATGCAGCGTGGTACTCTTTCTACTACTATGTTAATATAGAATATGTTAATCCATAAATGGTTTCAAAGTGTTGGAATTTTTTTTCCGATATGAAACACTCATGTCGATAAAAAAATGATTTGAACCTGTTAATCGTATTTGATTTTTAAAAATTAGAAAAATGGATATTTCACCCCTTTTTTTTATCTTTTTTATCCAACGCCAAATCGATGACACCTGTGTATAAAGTAAAAAGAATTATTTGGATTTGGAAAAAAAAAAAAGAAAAAACCAACTTCACTAACAATTATTTGTTTGGTCAGAAGAGTCCTCTAAATATTATGTTCTTGGATTAGTGATCAGTTTCTATACTTTCACAAAATGAATAAAGAAAAGAGGATATGCTCATTACATTAAAAAAAGCTAGGGAGCTTCCCCCATACATAAGTAATTGGGTATGAGAGCCAAATGAATTGAAAGATTCATGTTCGTTTTGGGAAGGGATCTGGAAGTTTTGAAATGAATGGAAGGATAACCTACTTTCATTAAGTGATTTATTAGATAATAAAAAACAGTGGATCTTCAAGACTATTCAAAATTCAGAAGAACTATGCAGGGGGGTCATGGAATGGCTGGAAAAAACCCAGTCCCGCTTGAGGAAAGTAGAAATGGAAGTGGATCAATTTTGAGCAAATGGATTCTCTGAAATAGAACGAGATGAATTGAATTTGATCAATTGAACTTATAAAACCTTGGAACAATTAGAAAATTACAAAAATGAAACCATTCATTTTGAACAACAAAAAGCTATTAATCAAGTTCAACAACAGGTTTTCCAACAAGCCTTACATGGAGCTCTACGAACTCTGAATAGTTGTTTGAACACCGAGTTACATTTACATACCATCAATATAATACTGGCATGTTTGGAACGATGAAAGAAATAAAGGGTTAGTCTTTTTATTGCAAGCATTATTTTCCTTTCAAACAAAAATAAAGAATTAAGAAATGCTCATGGTAACTATTCGAGTAGATGAAATTAGTAACATTATTCATGAACGTATTAAGCAATATTATAGACAAGTAAAGATTTTAAATACTGGTACTGTACTCTAAGTAGGCAATGGCATTGCTCGTATTATGGTCTTGATGAAGTAATACGGGGGAATTATTAGAATTTGAAGAAGGTATGATAGGCATTGCTCTGAATTTGGAATCAAATAATGTCGGTGTTGTATTAATGGGTGACGGTTTGATGATATAAGAGGGATTCTCAGTGGAGGAAAGGAATAGTGATGGGTTTCTATGGAGCATCCAAGAACAAGAAGATTCAATCAGACAATGAATTCTTACGTGGTCCAAGGAAATCAAAGGTCTGCTTAAATGATTCCATCTATGTCGAATCTTAATACCAGAATAGCTTATATAGTCATGATTCAATTCATGTTCACTTACATTTGATTGATTAACGTAAGGAAAAGAAATAAGGATAGTCATCCATCGCCTTGAGCGGAGCCTAGTTTGAGATCAAGCCCTTCCTAAGGATCATGGGTCACGAGATTCGAATTAGTTCAAATCAAATACAGCTGAGCCCATATGTTTAGCACAAGAAATTCTTAAAAAATCATATGCCTAGCATGGGCTATTTTATAGAATAATCTTTCCTAAGCCCGGAGAATAGTAATTCGCAAGGAATTCTATCCCATTAGGTTTGAGGAGGACTAGTAGATTCGATGGCAGTGCGTTAGGGAAAGGGTCAAGCTGTACAAGAATATCCCCATTAAAGTACAAAGTTCCACAAGCAAGCTATTATTTTGGGGATCTCCGTTGAGGAGCGTCAAACCCTAATGAAAAATCTCTCCTCGTTAGCAACATGTAATAAATTTCAAACTACAATAAGGAATCTCCTACTGAATGATATGAAAGTGAGTTCTTCCAGTTGGCATTCATTAGGGTAGGAGCACCTGGTTGATCGCCCAACAAAATAGTTGTTTAGCGAATGACTCAACCTATGCATCCGGTATTTACACACTTCGAGGTGTAAATCACTTGAAAAGAGATGAAGGAATCTTATCTTACCACGTATCTTAGTGAAAGCACCTCCCCTTATCTTTATCCAGCTTTTCCATCCCCTGGTTCTATATTTTAGAATTGCTTCATACCTCAGACCCTATAGAAATACGAGCTCAATTACATCAATCCTTTCCATACAGTTAAATGAGTAGTCGGAGTCAAGGAAGCAATCTCGTCAGTGTGAGAGAAAGAAGCTTAACGTGTTTTCCCTTTCAAATGTCTATGTTAGGGCTATCTCCACTTATGAGTAAGATACTATGTCCTAACTAAGTTGTAGTCCCATAATGCTCATGAATCTGCTGCCCTTGCTATTGATTTCAAATTGACCTAAGAAGCTATTCTCACTCGTTGCTTCGAACAATACAAGAGAGAAATTGAGTGGACTACCAAGGATTACTCCGGTATTACTTCAAGTAGTGGGATCTTTTACAAGCACATTACTTTTAGGAGTGAACGGGTGCTGCTTTGGAGTTAAAGGCCTGAGCTTGCATTCAAAATGTAGCTAAAGAGCTAGTATTTCCTACCTTTCATAACCTAACAAAAGCTTACAGTTGTGGAATTTAGTAGCTTAGTTAGCTAGGATCCTTGGGAAGGAGCCGTAGGCAACAACCGAGTTAAGGAGTTGAAGAAGTGAGTGGTTAGTTTATGTCACAATACCCCAGCCTTTTCTTCATTTCAGTAGTCTGAACGAGAGTCGAGTCTATGTTTTTTGATGTCAGCATCATCCCCCAATCCCAAACAAGTAAGAAAAAAGGATTTATAATTGTAGTCAATTCCTTTCATTTAGCCAACTTAATTGAAAGGTGGTCAGAGTGAATCCCTTCTGATACGAACCTAGGATGACGTATGCCTAAACCCATATTATATTAACCCGGATCTAATTATGTTCAAGTTCCAATGGTCACCTTAACCACAAACCAACCTGTGATTAGAAACCTTTCTAAAATGAAGACGCCACAATAGGTGATGGATTTCCGATTGATAAGTCAAACTAAAACACTCATTCACTAGGGGTGTTTTAGGTGTTCAAAAAGAACAAAGAGAATTCAACCTCACAAATAATTTTCTGTATGAATAATATAGTGATTATTATTAATAAAACAAGCCCTTAAATAGGCTGAAAAGTTATAAAATAAAACCCTAATTAACTAGGTAAAACCGGCCACCAAAGAATAGGAACCTAGCTTGGCCGAAATTCACCCATTTCCTAATCTAATTTGGATTAATTAATTCCTTTATTTTTGAATTAGGAATTAACTAATTTACAATGAAAATAATAAAATAATAATTTTTTCAAGTTGATTTTTCCAGAAAATAAATAAATAGAAACCAAATACAAGACTAATTTCCTAAAACAAAAAGTCAAAGTCAAATTAGGAAACTAGTTGACTAGTTTGACTACTAAGGTATCTTTGACCAATCTCCAGCTTGTTTGGGATCCAAATAAGCTTCCATATACTATTTAGGATGCCAAATATGATTAATAATGATTCCTACACATTGTCTATTGATTGGAATAAGTCAAAGAAGAAGAAAAGTCATGGTCAGTGGTTAAACAGCACATTTTCGGCCAAATTGAGATGCTGTCCGTACAAGTCTTTTTTAGATGCTTTTGATTCTGAATTGGCTGGATTCCATGTCCTCTTAATGATATTCATTGAGTTCATGAAGTGTTGGAACCATTCCTTGCTGCCCGGAGTCCAAATTTGCACAAAACAGCTACCATGGTCTGTATCGGTCTCCACCACTTTGATGCTTAAAACGAGTATTGTATCTTCAAGTTTTGTCAAGCCATTTTGAGATTAATTACTCCCTATATAAAAGCATCTAGGTTGTCCTTAAATCTCTTAGTTTGATCCCTAGTGATCGACCCGATCTTCATCTGTATCGGGTCAGCACCCCAGTGGGTTGTCGGTTGTGCCGGCACGGGCAGATTCTCATCACCTTTAGGCATTGAATAGTAGAAAACAAAAATTTGAAATCCATTTTTTCTTTGTATTCAATAAGTAATGCATGACTGAATAATTCAAGGAAGGGTGCACTGCAGGGAGGGTCCTTTTAAGTAGATGACTTGTCGGGCTATCGGAGCGGGACTTCTTTGGCAAAAAGAACTTGAATAACTTGGTTTTTCTGAAGAAGTCATCATTTTCTATTAGGAATGCTATGTCATTTACAGCCCTTTTGTATTTTGGATGCTTGAAGGCCCTTCTGACCTTAAGTGATTTAGAAAGATTCTTCTTTATCAATGGTGATCACTCATGGTATCCATAGCATTGCTACTTTTTTCGGCCAAATCTAAATTTCGTGAAATTTCTAGGAATGTGGAGAGCTGAGACCTGCTGTTGTTGAGTGGAAACAAATGAGAAATACATATAGTTTGATTTGATTCGAAAAACTATATGTATAAATATGAAAATAGAAAACTCTTTGAGATCACTCCACTATCTCTAGACAATGAATTTCTTCGATGTGTGTGTATCCTACTCTCATCTCAAAAACAGCTGGCTTTCCCTTCATTTGTTTATGCCCTTTGATTGTGTCCTTTTAAAAGACCCAATAGATCCCCCGAGGGGCATATATAACTACCTCATAGATAGCATCCACAAGACACTAAATTAGCTTAGAAATGGATGCATCTTTTTGCTATCTCTCATGACCTTTTGGTCCCCAATTTCATTGGAAAATTGAAGGTCATAAACTGCCCTCTACAGTTGAAAATGTGAAACGGTGCTAACGCTATTTTTTAGAGAAGGATCACAAGCTCGAGTCCAAAGCTAAACGGCATGTTTATTCATCTGCACCTGAAAGGGCTTCATGAGCAAGAGCTTATTTTTATGCTTCTTCAAAAAAGCAATTATCTCTTCTCTAGCATCAAAGCCTATTCCTACTAGCTTTTGAAAGAAGATCGGATTGGTGAATAGAGGATGCTTTCTCTCTTCATCTTTACTTCAACATACCCATACTTTCGTTATGTAGAAATTTTTGTTTTCAATATTCTCTTTTCAATTTTTTTATTTATTTTACATTTAAAATTAAAGGTTTCAATTCCATTTTTTTCTTCTTTTAGTTTGAAGAATGAAAAAAAAATGATAAATCGTGTAAATTGACCTATTTGTTTGTGATTTGAAAGTTTGTAATTTGTAATAAAGGCGGATGTAGCCAAGTGGATCAAGGCAGTGGATTGTGAATCCACCATGCGCGAGTTCAATTCCCGTCGTTCGCCTATATATATATATATATAAATTAAAAATATTAAAATAGTTAACTATATATACTAGATATATTAACTAAATATACTATATATATTAACTAAATAAAGACTAAATAAAGAAAAATTTTAAAATTTAAATCGAAGTATCAACTAAACCAGACCAAGTGACTATTATTATTTTTTTTTTTCTGATTTTGTGTTAAGTCTATTTATTTTTCTTAATAAATGATTCAGTACAAAAGGATTTTTTTTTAGTCAACGTGTCACAATTAATTACTCCTATTTTTATTTTTTTTGTTTGTAAAGACAAACAAACAAATTCTATTTACTACGGCGATGAAGAATCAAATTATCACTATATTTATTCCTTTTTCTACTTCTTCTTCCAAGTGCAGGATAATCCCAAGGGGTTGGGGTTTTTTTCTACCAATTGGGGCCCTCCCTTCACCACTCCATGGGGATGGTCTACAGGGTTCATAACTACTCCTCTTACTACAGGACGCTTATCTAGCCAACACTTCGATCCGGCACTACCCAAACTTTTATGGTTCACCCCAACATTCCCCATTTGTCTGACTATTGCTAAGAAGTTTTTGGGTATCAAACAGACCTCTGCCGAAGGTAATTTTAATATGACTGATTCCCCCTCGTTTGCAATCAGTTTCTCTATAGCACCTGCTACTCTAGCTAATTGTCCACCCTTTCCAAGTGTGACTTCTATGTTATGTATGGCCGTGCCTAAAGGCATATTGATTGAAGTAGATTCTTCTTTTTGATCAATCAAAACCCTTTCCCAAACTGTACAAGCTTATTCGAAAGCATACGACTTTCTGGATGTAGATGATGGTATCTATACAGATAGATCTTATATATATCATACAACTCTTATATATATATATATCATATAATGAAGTAACACATGAGTGGATATATAGGAATCAAAATATGCCAAATCACTCATGTTATGATCTTCTACATCCTAAGTCTTCCTGTTCCCTCATTTGGTTTATGTTCTTCATGTAGCATTCAGACCGAATGACTCTATGAAATTACGTCGATACTTCTACATATTACGGGTAATGTAGGAGACATCTCTATTTTCCCCCCGGGAATCCTTATAATTGCCACTGCTTAGCTTTCAATTCGCCTCTGACCATCAAATGAAATGTGAATAACCCATCCTCCTTCCTTTGAAGCAAGGGGCACTTCTGGTTCTGTCGGTGGTTGAAACAATTTTGTCTTCCCCATATTACTCTATCTCTAGAGTCAACAATTTTATATGAGGAACTACTGAACTCAATTACTTGCTACCGTTACTCTTCAGTTTTCTATTGAGGTATATCCTGTAGAGGTACTCAAATTGGATCAGTGATCGATTTCTAGGTTTCGTCGCAAACCTGATTGGTTACTTCCAATTACGTAAATCAATAGTTCAAACCGTACTCAAAGGTAGGGCATTTCCCATTTTTATAGGAACTTCTATACCAGAAACAATGGTATCTCTATTTATAGCCCTCTAGGATGTAAAATATATCTTTTCTCACACTCCGCATAGTGTATGAGACAAATGTATGCATTTCGATTAGGATTGTATTCTAGAGTTACGATTCCACCATATATGTCTTTTTCATTCCGTCGAAAATCGATTTTATAGCATAGACGCTTATGACCTCCCCCTCTATGCCCTACGGTAATGATTCCTCTGGCATTATGACCTTTACCACAATGATACTGCCCATAGATCAAATTATTTAGTGGATTCGATTTCACTTGACTGTCTACTGCTCCTTTGCGTGTGCTTAGGGTAGAAGTTTTGTATAAATGTGTGGCCATGCTATTAAGTATTTTGATCTAAGTTCTTTTCTTTCTAACAGGTGGAATAGAATAACCCGGTTGAAGCATAATGATCATACGTTTGTAATGCATTGTATGTCCCATAATAGGTCCCATTCTTCTACGCTTTCTTAGGGGTCGATGACTATTCATGGCTATTACCTTGACACCAAAGAAAAGTTCGACATTAGAAGAATATTGATTTTTCAACAATAACTAAATACTTTTGTCTGTAAATAATGCATATTTGATTCCATCCATAAATCTATTTTCCTCCCTATGAGTTCTAGTCTCGATAAGAATGCTAGTTCTTACTTTTCATATGTTATGATATGAATATACCACACCAATTAGTTATGTATGGATGATGAGATTCCATTGACATAGAGCCAATTCCAATAGACTTATTTTATTGGAGGGTCCCACTGGTGTGCATCCAGTAGGAATTGAACCTACAAATTCTCCAATTATAAGTGGGGCGCTTTAGCCATTTAGCCATGGATGCTTAACGGGGATCCTCATACATGGTGAATAACCAAATTCCAATTCAAATGAAATCTTTAGGATAAATGAATGCAATTTAGGAGGACTCAATGAAAGGACATCAATTCAAATCCTAGATTTTCGAATTAAGAGAGATATTGAAAGAAATCAAGAATTCTCATTATTTCTTTGATTCATGGACCCAATTCAATTCAGTGGGATCTTTCATTCAATTTTTTTTTTATGTCAAGTATGCTTTATAAAACTCGTGGACTCTCAAATTTAGAGTATCCTACTTTCATGCAATTCACATATACAGGGTTCAACAAGCAATCGATATTTCACAGTCAAAGGTGTAGTACTATTTGTAGTAGCGGTCCTTATATATCGTATTAACAATCAAAAGATGGTCAAAAGAAAAAAATCTCTATTTAATAGGGCTTCTTCCTATACCTGTGAATTTCATTGGACCTAGAAATGATACGTTGGAAGAATCTTTTGGGTTTTCCAATATCAATGGGTTGGTTGTTTCGCTTTTGTATATTCTGAAAGGAAAAAAGATCTTTGAGAGCTATTTCCTGGATTCGAAAGACAGTACTTGGGTTCTCCCAAGAACTAAAAAGTGTATCATGCCTGAGTTTAATTGGGGTTCACGGTGGTGGAGGAACTGGATTGGAAAAAAAAGGGATTCTAGTTGTAAGATATCTAATGAAACCGTCGCTGGAATTGAGATCTCATTCAAAGAGAAAGATATCAAATATCTGGAGTTTCTTTTTGTATCTCCTATGGATGATCCGATCCGCAAGGACCATGATTGGGAATTGTTTGATCGTCTTTCTCTGTGGAAGAGGCGAAACATAATCAACTTGAATTCGGGACAGCTATTCGAAATATTACTGAAAGATTGGATTTGTTATCTCATGTTTTCTTCTCGTGAAAAATACCAATTGAAGCGGAGGTTCTTCAAACAACAAGCAGCTGGGTCAACTATTCAATAAAATGATATTGAGCATGTTTCCCATCTCTTCTCGATTAACAAGTAGGTTGTTTCTTTGCAAAATTGTGCTCAATTTCATATGTGGCAATTCCACCAAGATCTCTTCTTTAGTTGGGGGAAAAATCAGTACAAATTGGAGTTTTTGAGGGACATATCGAAAGAGAATTTGATTTGGTTAGACAATGTGTAGTTGGTAAACAAGAATCAATTTTTTAGCAAGGTACGAAATGTATCGTCAAATATTCAATATGATTCCACAAAATCCAGTTTTGTTCAAGTAACAGATTCTAGCCAATTAAAAGGATCTTCTGATTGATCTAGAGATGATTTCGATTCCATTAGTAATGAGGATTCAGAATATCGTACATTGATTGATCAAAGAGAGATTCAACAGCTAAAAGAAAGATCGATTCTTGAGGATCCTTCCTTTCTTCAAACAGAACGAACATAGATAGAATCAGACCGATTCCTTAAATGCCTTTCTGGATATTCCTAAATGTCTCGGCTATTCACAGAACATGAGAAGCAGATGAATAATCATCTACTTCCGAAAGAAATCGAAGAATTTCTTAGGACTCATACAACATCCATTCATTCTTTTTTCTCTGACAGATGGCCATAACTTCATCTAGTTCGAATCTTACTGAGAGGTCCACTAGAGGTCAGAAATTGTTGAACAAAGAACAAGATGTTTCTTTTGTCCTTTCCAGGAAATTGAAAAATAAAGAAATAGTTAATATGTTTCTTTTGTCCTTTCCAGGAAATTGAAAAATAAAGAAATAGTTAATATATTTAAGATAATTATGTATTTATAAAAAACCGTATCAATTCATCCTATTTCATCAGATCCGGGATGTGATATGGTTCTGAAGGATGAACTTAATAGTTCCAATAAGATTTCATTCTTGAACAAAAATCCATTTATTTATTTATTTGATCTATTCCATGATTGGAACAGGGGGAGATACATGTTACACCATGATTTTGAATTTGAAGTTCAAGAAATAGTAGATCTATTCACTCTATCAATAACCGAGCCAGATCTGGTGTATATAAGGGATTTGCCTTTTCTGTTGATTCCTACATATTGGATCAAAAACAATTCTTGAACGAGGTATTCAACTTTAGGGATGAATCGAAAAAGAAATCTTTATTGGTTCTACCTCCTATTTTTTATGAAGAAAATGAATACTTTTATCGAAGGATCAGAAAAAAATGGCTCCGGACCTCCAGTGGGAATGATTTGGAAGATACAAAACCAAAATTAATGGTATTTGCTAGTAAAAACATAATGGACGTAGTCAATCAATATAGATTGATTTAAAATCTAATTCAAATCCAATATAACACCTATGGGTACATAAGAAATGTATTGAATCGATTCTTTGTAATGAATAGATCCGATCGTAACTTCGAATATAGAATTCAAAGGGATCAAATAGGAAATGATACTCTGAATCATAGAACTATAATGAAATACACGATTAACCAACATTTATCAAATTTGAAAAAGAGTTAGAAGAAATGGTTGGACCCTCTTATTTTTATTTCTCGAACCAAGAGATCCATGAATCGGGATCCTAATGCATATAGATACAAATGGTCCATTGGGTGCAAGAATTTATAGGAACATTTGGAACATTTCATTTCTGAGCAGAAGAGCCATTTTCATTTGAAGTAGTGTTTGATCGATTGCGTATTAATCAATATTCGATTGATTGGTCTGAGGTTATCGACAAAAAAGATTTGTCTAAGTCATTTCCTTTCTTTTTGTCCAAGTTACTTCTATTTTTGTCCAAGTTTCTTCTCTTTCTGTCTAACTCGCTTCCTTTTTTTCTTTCTGAGTTTTTGGAATATCCCCATTCATAGGTCCGAGATCCACATCTATGAATTGAAAAGTCTGATGCAATTAGTTGTTAGAATCAATAGGTCTTTAAATCGTTCATTTGAAAAAATGGAAACCCTTCTTATTGGATGATCATGATACTTCCCAAAAAGAGAAATTCTTGGTCAATGGAGGAACAATATCACCATTTTTGTTCAATAAGATACCAAAGTGGATGATTGACTAATTCCATACTAGAACTAATCGCAGGAAATCTTTTGATAACACGGATTCCTATTTTTCAATGATATCCCACGATCAAGACAGTTGTCTGAATCCCATGAAACCATTTCATAGAAATTCATTGATATCTTCTTTTTATAAAACAAATCGACTTCGATTCTTGAATAATCCACATCACTTTTGCTTTTATTATAACAAAGGATTCCCTTTTTATGTGGAAAACGCCCGTATCAATAATTATGATTGTACTTATGGACAATTCCTCAATATCTTGTTCACTCGCAACAAAATATTTTCTTTGCGTGGCGGTAAAATAAAATATGTTTTTTTGGAGAGAGATACTATTTCACCAATCGAGTTACAAGTGTCTAACATATTCATACTTAACGATTTTCCATAAAATGGCGATGAAAAGTATAACTTGTACAACTCTTTCCATTTTCCAAATCGGGCCAATCCATTCGTTTGTAGAGCTATTTACTCGATTGCAAACATTTCTGGAACACTTCTAATAGAAGGACAAATAATCAGTTTTGAAAGAACTTATTGTCAACCTCTTTCAGATATGAATCTGTCTGATTCATATCTAAAATTTCATATATTCAGACCTATTACCAATACTAAGTAGCAGCCAAAAATTTGTATCCATTTTTCATGATATTATGCGTGGATTAGATATATCATGGTGAATTCTTCAGAAAAAACTGTGTCTTCCACAATGGAATCTGATAAGTGAAATTTCAAGTAAGTGTTTACATAATATTCTTCTTTCCGAAGAAATGATTCATCGAAATAATGAGTCACCATTGATATCGACACATCTGAGATCACCAAATGTTCGGGAGTTCCTCTATTCAATCCTTTTCCTTCTTCTTGTTGCTGGATATCTCGTTCGGAAACATCTTCTCTTTGTTTCTCAAGCCTACAGTGAGTTACAAACAGAGTTCGAAAGGGTCAAATCTTTGATGATTCCATCATACATGATTGAGTTACGAAAACTTCTGGATAGGTATCCTACATCTGAACTGAATTTGTTCCGGTTAAAGAATCTCTTTCTAGTTGCTCTATAAGTCATGTTATACTGTTGAATAACAAGCCCTCGATTATCTATTTAAAGAAAATTAATGTGCTTGGGAGTCCTTAATGATTAATAATTAAATAAACCAAGATTTCACCATGACTGCAATTTTAGAGAGACGCAAAAGCTAAAGTCTACGGGGTTGCTTCTGTAACTGGATAACCATCATTGAAAACTATCTTTACATTGGATGGTTTGGTGTTTTGATGATCCCTATGTTATTGGCTGCAACTTCTGTATTTATTATCTTTTTCATTGTTGCTCCTCCGGTAGATATTGATGGTATTCATGAACCTGTTTCTGGATCTCTACTTTATGGAAACAATATTATTTCTGGTGCTAGTATTCCTACTTCTGCAGCGATAGGTTTGCATTTTTACCCGATATGGGAAGCGACTTCCGTTGATGAATGGTTATACAATGGTGGTCCATATGAGCTAATTGTTCTACACTTTTTACTTGGTGTAGCTTATTATATGGGTCATGAGTGGGAACTTAGTTTCCATCTGGGTATGCACCCTTGGATTGCTGTTGCATATTCAGCTCCTGTTGCAGCTACTACTGCTGTTTTCTTGATCTATCCAATTGGTCAAGGAAGCTTCTCTGATGGTATGCCTCTAGGAATCTTTGGTACTTTCAACTTCATGATTATATTCCAAGCTGAGCACAACAACCTTATGCACCCATTTCACATGTTAAGCATAGCTGGTGTATTCAACGGCTCCTATTCAGTGCTATGCATGGCTCCTTGGTAACTTCTAGCTTGATCAGGGAAACCACAGAAAATGAATATGATAATGAAGGTTACAAATTCGGTCAAGAGGAGGAAACCTACAATGTCGTAGCTACTCATGGTTATTTTGGACGATTGATCTGCCAATATGCTAGTGTCAACAACTCTCGTTCTTTATATATCTTCCTAGCTGCTTGGCCTATAGTTGGTATTTGGTTCACTGCTTTAGGTATTTGCACTATGGCTTTTAACTTAAATGGTTTCAATTTAGCCAACTTTTTGTTGATAGTCAAGGTAGTGTAATTAATACCTGGGCTGATATTATCAACCATGCTATCCTGGGCATGGAAGTTATGCATGAACATAATGCTCATAACTTCCCTCTAGATCTAGCTGCAGTCAAAGTTCCATCTACAAACGGATAAGACTTTGGTATTAGTGTATACTGAGTTATTGAACATAAAGGAGCAATAATAAATTTATTGTTCTAGCAAGAAGTTTGGTATTGCTCCTTTAGGAGTTTTTTTACTTAAATTGTTTTTCTTTACTTCAACATACCCATACTTTCGTTATGTAGAAATTTTTATTTTCGATATCCTCTTTTCAATTTTGTTTTTATGTTACCTTTAAATTTAAAGGTTTCAATTCCATTTTTTCTTCCTTTAGTTCGGAGAATGAAAAAAGAAAATGATAAATGGTGTAAATTGACCTATTTGTTTGTAATTTGTAAGTTTGTAATTTGTAATAAGGGCAGATGTAGCCAAATGGATTGTGAATCCACCATGCGCCGGTTCAATTCCCGTCTTTGCCCATATATATATATATTTAAATTAAAAACAAAAAATATTAAAAATATTAAAATAGTTAACTATATATACTATATATATTAACTAAATATGCTATAGATATTAATTATTTTCTGGTTCACCCCAACATTCCCCACTTGTTCGACTATTGTTGAGCAGTTTTTGGGTACCTCCCTAGAAGGTAATTTTAATGTGGCCGATTTCCCCTCTTTTGCAATCAGTTTCGCTGTAGCACCTGCTGCTCTAGCTAATTGTCCACCCTTTTCAAGTGTTATTTCTATGTTATGTATGGCCATGCCCAAGGGCATATCGGTTGAACTAGATTCTTCTTTTTGATCAATCAAAATCTGTTCCCAAATTGGACAAGCTTCTTCAAAAGCATATGGCATTCTGGATGTAGATGATGATATCTATATAGATGGATCTTATATATATCATATAATTCTTATATATATCATCTAATGAAGTACCACATAAGTGGATATATATGAATCAAAATCAGCCGAATCACTCATGTTATGATCTTCTACATCTTAGGTCTTTTCGTTCCTTCATCTAGCTTATGTTCTTCATATAGCATTCAGACCGAATGACTCTATGTAATTACATCAATACTTCCATATATTACGAGTAACATAGGAGACATCTCCATTTTTCCCCCCGCGAATCCTTAGAACTACCACTGCTTAACTTTCAATTTGCCTTTGACCATCAAATGAAATGTGAATAACCCATCCTCTTCTCTTTGAGGGAGATGGTGGAGGAACTGGATTGGAAAAAAGAGGGATTCTAGTTGTAAGATATCTAATAAAACCATCGCTGGAATTGAGATCTCATTCAACAAGAAAGATATCAAATATCTGGAGTTTCTTTTTGTATATCCTATGGATGACCCGATCCGCAAGGACCATGATTGGGAATTGTTTCATCGTCTTTTTCTAAGGACGAGGCGAAACATAATCAACTTGAATTCGGGACAGCTATTTGAAATCTTAGTGGAAGACTGGATTTGTTATCTGATGTTCGTTTTTCGTGAAAAAAATACCAATTAAAGCAGAGTGTTTCTTCAAACAATAAGGAGTTGGGTCAACTATTCAATCAAATGATATTGAGCATGTTTCCCATCTCTTGTCAAGAAACAAGTGGGATATTTCTTTGCAAAATTGTGCTCAATTTTATATGTGGCAATTCCGCCAAGATCTCTTGTTTAGTTGAGGGAAAAATCCGTATGAATTGGAATTTTTAAGGAACATATCGAGAGAGAATTGGATTTGGTTAGACAATGAGTGGTTGGTAAACATGATCAGTTTTTTAGCAAGGTACAGAATGTATCGTTAAATATTCAATATGATTCCACAAGATCTAGTTTTGTTCAAGTAATGGATTCTAGCCAATTGAAAGGATCTTTTGATCGATCCAGAGATCACTTTGATTCCATTAATAATGAGGATTCAGAATATCATACATTTATCAAGCAAAGAGAGATTCAACAACTAAAAGAAAGATCGATTCTTTGGGATCCTTCCTGTCTTCAAATGGAACAAACAGAGATAGAATCAGTTCGATTCCCTAAATTCCTTTCTGGATATTCCTCAATGTCCCAGATATTCATGGAACATGAGAAACAAATGAATTATCATCTACTTGCAGAAGAAATCAAAGAATTTCTTGGGAATCCTACAAGATCCATTCGTTCTTTTTTCTCTGACAGATGGTCAAAACTTCATCTGGGTTCGAATCCTATTGAGAGGTCAACTAGAGCTCAGAAATTGTTGAAGAAAGAACAAGATGTTTCTTTTGTCCTTTCCGGGCGATCTAAAAATAAAGAAAAAGTTAATATATTCAAGATAATTACGTATTTAAAAAATACCATCTCAATTCATCTTTATCCTTAATTTTATCCTTAATTTAATATTTAATAAATTCAAAAGTTTATTACTTGTTTTAAATTTATTACTTGTTTTGTGGTAACCAAGTAGTTATTTAGTTTATAGGAAGCAAAGTCAAAAATCCAAGAAAGGATTTTTCTTTGGTAACATAAGATTAAATTGAAAAAAGAATCATGTGAATACTTTGTTTTATTGATAGCCCTAATTACTAATCAGGTCAGGAAATCTCTATCAAACAAAATAAAAAAGTGAATTTTGTCTCTTTTGTCCTTGAAATTGGGCAAGGGGGTCCTGCATCTTTCTATATCTCTCAGGAATCCTTGATTTTACTAAGAAACTGTTTTGTCGGATCGTATTATAATGAATTTTTTTGCGAAGGGAAAAACAAAAATGAAGAATAATAAAAATAAATAATGAACATAATAAAAAAGTGAATTATCATACATATATTGCATGTAGAAAGATGAATAAGCCCATTTATTTACTTCTTTTATTTACATATATTTACTTTTTTTATTTACATATTTACACTTTTGATTGACATTAATTATATTATATATGTACTTAATAAATTCTAGTCTATTATATACTTTACAGACTTATAATATTTTCTTTTTTTTTATTTAATATATATTAAATATATATATATATATATTAGTTTATAGACTCTTATATTATAGACTCCTTATTATATCCTTATTTTATTATCTTATTTTCCAAAAGATTAGGGCAAGGTTAATCTAAAGAGATCAAGGTTTTCAATGTTTGGAATTGAATTGGAGTCTAGATATACTGCGCTTGTTTGCATAAGTTGCTGGAAAATTTTTCCAATTTTTGGCCGGTTTGTGTTTCTCTTGGTTTCAAAAATAGAAACTAAGGTATTTTCTCCAAAATACAATATATTTTATTTGTTGAGATGTAATACATACTTATAGCATACAAAATAGGTGTGAAAGCACACCATGGCCGGTTTTAGCATCAATACAAAACAAGTCTTTCATGGTGAAGCAAACCACATGTGCAAGGTAACTTTTTCACCATGCTTCTTAATTTGTTGACAAGTGTTGCTGCCTCATTAGGTGCTTCATGTTGAAGTAGTCCTCATGCATGATGACACATGTCCTTCCATGCATTGGATGAGAGAGAGGCCGAATGATTAAGCTCCATGTCACCAAGTAATTTCCATGTCATCATCCTTGTCACCAAGGTGCTTTTCATGTCATCAAGGTGCTTAGTTTTCTTAAACCTTGATTTTGGCTAATACACTTTAAATAACACATTTTGGTGTCTTTGTACAGTAACTTATCTAGCCTAGATTACACAAAATTTCTAACATAAAATAAAAGCAAAAATACAAAGTAACCTAGGTTATGACTTCTCGGCCAAGGCATTTCAGCTTGGTCTAGGGTTTGCCTGGTTCGTGGCTAACAATTGCCATGATTCTCTAAACAATTTTATTATATCTTAGTATATATACATTATATACCCTTTATTAATAATTACTATTAATTAGTGTATATACTCACTTAGGTATACTCAGTATAATAGTATAATTATTATATGAATTATAAGATATCTTTATAATAGGTTAAAAGATTAATATAACAATAAGTAACAGCTACAAATCAAATATTAAATTGAGGTACCCATTCTATGACAATTCTTCACACCTTACCCTCTATTTTTGTGCCTTTAGTGCACTTAGTTTTTCCCGCAATTGCAATGGTTTCTTTATCTCTTCATGTTCAAAAAAACAAAAATTTTTAAATACGATGGGGCAAAATCTTATCTTTTTTTTTTCAAGACTTACGCGAATCATAGCACGGTTATCTATTTATTAGAATATGGTATAACGTGTGGCTTCTTCCAAGCATAAGCTCGTATGAATGTGTAAACATGTTATATGAGTAATTGAATTAGAGCTATTTTGAAATGGATCGATATCAGGATGAATTTTTGAAATGTAAAGTCAATATATGTATGTGGATATATCGTAAGCTAAACTGTGCTGAACGAATAGCCAACCCGCAATGAATAGGGAAGGTATAGTATGGTATGAATGACCCAGTATTGAATATTGGTAATAATATCAGCAAAAGAACGTTCTCCTATGCTTCCAGACATGTTAAGTTCTGCATATTCTTGTACATTCAAAGGGGAATCGATTCCCTAAAACTTGAAATCAATAAATTTTCATTTACTAAAATCGAATCTTTCCTTTGTGAGATCGTCAATATTGTACCAAGGGTGTCTTTAGAGTATACCGAATCAGTATAGCTATCCTTCTTCTGACATAGCAACGAAATTTCACAATCCATATCGAAAGGAAGTGTTAGATAATTTCTTTCTTCTTTTCTTCTTGCTTGTCCATGTAAAATTATGTACTATTCAATAGAAAATACCTCAAATTCCTGTAGTACCCATAGTAGTACTTGTAATGTAAAGGTTTTCTCTATTGTTGGTGTTGAGCGCGAAACTGAGGATCAGGTAAAATGTGAATCTGACAGTTTCTTGGTTTCCAATAATTTACGCAGGAGGTTATCATATTCTCAAGATTCAATTAGATGTTCCATTTTAAAAAATACTTTATTGGTTGGAGAAAATGTTTTTTGTTGGAATTTTTTTTTCATTTTTAGGAATTGGTTAGTCGTCCAGTAACAAGTAACAATAGTAGATAGTATTCAATGAAAGAACAAAGAAAAATTAAAAACAACTACTCGCGATATACACATTTGTGTTGTATTAGACCCAAAAGAAGGGGTCGTTTATGTGACTGAACCTACTACTTGTTGAAATATGGTGATCTTGCCACAATGTGCAAGGTAGTTCGGTTACACTTGCACTCTTTGTTTTGCAACATCAAAGACCAAACATTATTTATGTTTATGCATTTTTATTTTATCTTGTAATGTTTAAAAACAATATCCTTTTGTAATTCCCTAAGCTCATTAACTAAAGCTTAGGGCCTTTTTTGTGCAGTGTCTGGAATTGTATTTCCAGCAACCTAAGTCCACTTCCTTGGATGTCCTTTGAAGAAGGTTTGGGATTTGGAACTGAATTTTGGATATAATAAACTAGAAACGCAGAGGAACCAGCAGCAACAAGAATGGCCCAATTTGGAGCTGGTAAGGCTGAGTTAAGCCCCAAACAATCTGACCCTTGTGCAGTTTTGTTGCCCAAAAATCTGGACAAAACTGCCTCGGGTTTGATTATTTTTGAATGGGTAAATGGACTTTTTTTTATCTGATTTTAGGCTATAACATAGTTTAACATTCAGAAAGGCTTCCCTCCAATTTGCAAGTCAAATGGAGGTGGTTTTCAAATTCAAATGCCAAAACGTTGAGGAAGTAATATTAAAAAAAAATATTTTTTTGAAAAACAACAATTTCGGCTCTCTCTCTCTCTCTCTCTCTCTCGCTCTCTCTCAACTACTACATTTGTTTTTTTCTTCTTAACAAAAGCTAACAACCTTCTCAAGAACCCTAAACCTCCATTAAAACCAGAAACAAAACCTTAACAAACCTAAAAAAAACAAAATCAAGAACCAAGGACCAACAACAATCATTCTTGACTAACACCTTGAACCAACAACATAAACCTACACCAAATTCCATCATGGTATCAAAGCATAGTGTAATTTCTTAGGACCGTGTGAGCTTTCAACCTAGTCCATTTTATTTGTGAGAGGATCCCCCCGCCTAAAGCCTTCCAACCGAAACCAAAAAGGCTAGTTGAAACTCATCAAAACACCACCACCCGAGAGCTTGTTCTTGTGTCCATTTTTCAAAACTTTTCAAAAACCATTTTTTCAAAAGGCCAAAACTATTCCACTTGGAGCATAAAAATGAAATCCTACCTTCAAGCCTTTGGTTTATGGGAAGTCATAGAAGAAGGTTATGTAGTGGAAGAGTTGAGAGCTATTGCAACCCAAGCACAAAGAAATGCACATGAGGCCGAAGTTGCCAAGGGGTTCAAGGCCCTCACTGCCTTGCATTCCTCCGTGAGTGATTCCATTTTTACAAGGATAATGTCATGCACAAGTGCTAGAGAGGTTTGGATAAAGCTTCAAGAGGAGTTCCATGGAAATACTAGAACTCGGCAAATGCAAGTTTTAAACCTAAGAAGAGAGTTTGAAACCTTGAAGATGAAGGAGAATGAGCTTGTCAAGGATTTCATGGAAAGGATGCTCAAAATGGTAAATCAAATTCGGGTCCTTGGTGAGCAATTGACCGATCAAAGGGTAGTAGAGAAAGTATTGGTGAGCTTACCTGAAAGGTTTGAAGCTAAGATTTCCTCCCTTGAAGAATCTAGAAATCTTAGTGAAATAACCTTGAGTGAGCTCATCAATGCTCTTCAAGCAACCGAACAAAGGAGAGCCATTAGAAAGGAGGAGACCATAGAGAGTGCATTCTATGGTGGCCACGGTAACAAAAAGAGGAATAAAGGAAGGAAGAGCAACAACACCAACCAAACCGGTTTTACAACCAACAACAACACAAACAACAATAAAAGTGGATGGAATCAACAACAACAACAACAAAGCCATCAAAACCGAGGAGGGCATCCACCTTGCCCTCATTGCAAGAAGCTTGGACATCCACCATCCAAGTGTTTTTGGAGGCCGGATGCATCTTGTGAAAGATGTGGAGGAAAATGCCACATTTCCAAAGTATGCAAGCAAAGGAGACAACAAGCCAATGTGGTTAATGAAGAAGTCGAGAATCTATTTTTGGCCACATGCCTTAAGGCCACAAGTAGTGGTCTCGGTTGGCTTATGGATAGTGGTTGCTCACACCACATGAGTTTCCAAAAGGATGGTTTTATGGAGCTTGACCGAAACCACAAAATCAAAGTGAAGATTGGTGATGGCCAGTTCATGGAAGTAGAAGGCAAAGGAGATGTGTGCTTGAACACCAAGGAGGGTACCAAAATTATAAAAGATGTGCTATATGTTCCTAGTTTGTGTGAAAACTTGCTTAGTGTAGCCCAATTGGTAGGAAGAGGCTTTGCTTTAAACTTTGCAAAAGATGGATGTATTATATATGATGCTTGTGGTAATGAGCTGTTTAAGGTACCATTGAAGGATAAAAGCTATAGATTGAACCTAGTTAAGAATGAACAAGCCTTAAAAACCAAAGTGGGATCATGTCTCAACTTTGGCATAAAAAGGCTTGGGCATTCTAGCTATGGTGCCACGAAAAACACCAATGCCATTGTGAAGGACATGCCAAAGATTGAGGAGATGAGAAGCCTATGTGATGTATGCCAACTAGGGAAATCCACACGGCTTCCATTCCCTAAAGACGGTTCATGGAGAGCTAAGGAGAAGCTTTAGCTAGTCCATTCGGATGTGTGTGGACCGATGAGTTTGTCATCAATTGGAGGTTGTAAGTACTTTGTAACCTTCATTGATGACTACTCAAGGATGTGTTGGGTATATTTTCTAACAACCAAGTCACAAGTGCTTGAGAAGTTCATGGAATTCAAGAAGATGGTGGAAACCCAAAGCAATGTAAAGATGAAATGCTTAAGAACCGACAATGGTGGAGAATATACAAGCTTGGCTATGGAGGATTTTTACAAAGAAAATGGAATGGTGCATCAATTCAAAACACCATACACACCACAACAAAATGGTGTTTATGAGAGGAAAAATAGGACCTTGATGGAGATGGCAAGGTGCATGATACATGAGAAGAACATGCCAAAGAAGTTTTGGGCCGAAGCCATATACATGGTTAGCTACATCCAAAATCGAGCATACACTAAAGCCAATGAGTCCAAGACACCCTATGAGATATGGTATGGAGAAAAACCATCTTTGGACAACATAAAAATCTTTGGAAGTGTTTGTTTTCACCATGTTCATCCACACATGAGAGACAAGCTTGACAAAAGGGCAAATGTGGGCATCTTGGTCGGCTTTAGTGAGGTTACCAAAGGTTTTAGGGTTTTCAACTTGGAAACCAAGAAACTTGTGGTAACAAGGGATGTGAGGATTGATGAAGATGCTGTTTGGGATTGGACAAAGGAGGAGCTTCTTGTCCATGAAGATAATGCTCGGTTGGATGATGAAGAAGAAGAAACCAATGACAATGACAATGACAATGAAGAAAATGAAGATGATGAGGAGGATGCACTTGAGACCATTGGAGCCGAATTGGAGATTGGAGATGGTGTTAGAGGAGAAAGGCCATTGTCCAAAATATATGAAAGGTGCAATGTTGCCTTGAGTGATCCTACCAATGCTCAAGAAGCTATGCAAAAGAAAGAGTGGATGGCGGCCGTGCAAACCAAAATGGATACGATAGAAAAGAATTAAACTTGGTCTTTGGTTTCTAAACCTAAAAACAAGAAACCAATTGGTGTAAAGTGGATCTTTAGGACCAAGTTCAACCGGGATGGAACAATATGCAAGCACAAGGCAAGGCTTATGGCAAAAGGCTATGCACAACAAGCGGGTGTAGATTATGGAGAGACGTTTGCACCGGTTGGAAGAATAGAGACCATAAGGCTCATCCTATCTATCTCGGCCTCAATGTCATGGAAGGTGTACCACCTTGATGTAAAGTTGGCTTTCTTGAATGGTGTGCTTCAAGAGGAGGTTTATGTCAAGCAACCCTAGGGCTTCATTGTTCAAGGACATGAGGACAAAGTCTACCATCTACACAAGGCACTTTACGGGTTAAAGCAAGCACCTAGGGCTTTGCATGGCAAGATTGATGGTTACTTGATCTACCAAGGCTTTAGGAGGAGTTCAAATGAGCCAACACTATACATAAGGAATGAAGAAGGCATGGTTGTTATCTCACTCTATGTGGATGATTTGTTGGTCACGGGTGAAAATGAAATGAATGTGGAAGTTTTGAAAAATTAACTTGAAAAGGAGTTTGACATGTCAAGCCTTGGTGAAATGAATTACTTCCTTGGAGTGGAAGTGATGGAATGCTCTAGGGGTATCTTCATATCTCAAGAGAAATACATCAAAGATCTTTTCAAAAAGTTCAACCTTGATGAATGCAAGCCAATGTCAACACCAATGAGCCAAGGAGACAAATACAAGAAGGAGGATGGTACACCAAAGGTAAACCCGACCCTATATAGAAGAATGATAGGAAGTTTGCTCTATGTATGTTCATCAAGATCGAATATTATTCATGCCACATGTGTTTTGTCTAGATATATGCAAGCACCATCCAAAAATCATTTTGTAGGTGCCAAAAGAATTCTTAGATACTTAAAAGGAACACAAGACTTTGGAGTTTGGTATGATAGGCAAGATGTGATGAGATAAATGGCCTACTCGGATAGTGATTGGGCTGGATGCTTGGATGATATGAAGAGCACTTCAGGGTATCTTTTCTCGCTTGGTAGTGTACCATTCTCATGGAATACAAAGAAGCAAGCAACAACCGCTCAAAGCACCGCCGAAGCCGAGTACATTGCTTGCTCTTCATGTGCAAATCAATGCATTTGGCTTAGAAAATTATTGGAGGACCTTGGTTATCCTCAAGAGGGTTCAACTATCATCAAATGTGACAACACTTCAGCCATATCAATAGCCAAGAACCTCGTTCAACATGGAAGGACAAAACACATATCGGTGAAGTATCACTCTTTGAGGGAGTTTGAAGAAAATGGAGAAGTAAGCTTGGAATATATCAAGACTGAAGATAACCTTGCAGATTTCTTCACCAAGCCACTTCCAAAAGCAAGATTTGAGACCTCGAGGAAGCTTCTAAATATTTCAAGCAAGAACACCAAGGAGGAGTGTTGAAATGTGGTGATCTTGCCACAATGTGCAAGGTAGTTCGGTTACACTTGCACTCTTTTTTTTGCAACATCAAAGACCAAACATTATTTATGTTTATACATTTTTATTTTATCTTGTAATGTTTAAGAAAATAATCCTTTTGTAATGCCCTAAGCTCATTAACTAAAGGTTAGGGCCTTTTTTGTGTAGTTGCTGGAATTGTATTTCCAGCAACCAAAGTCCACTTCCTTGGATTTCGTTTGAAGAAGGTTTGGGATTTGGATCTGAATTTTGGATATAATAAACTAGAAATACAGAGGAAGTAGAAGCAAAAAGAATGGCCCAATTTGGAGCTGGGAAGGCTGAGTTAAGCCCCAAAAAATCTGACCCTTGTGCAGTTTTGTTGCCAAGAAATCTGGACAAAACTGCCTAGGGTTTGATTATTTTTGAATGGGTAAATGGACTTTTTTTTATCTTATTTTTGGCTAGAACGTAGGTTCATATTCAAAAAGGCTTCCCTCCAATTTTCAAGACAAATGGAGCTGGTTTTCAAATTCAAATGCCTTAGACAAGCTGAACTGCCCATTAAAGAAGGTTTCGTGCATGCCCAGCACATTGAGTAGAGTTAGTTGAGGTAGTTTGGCTTGGTTGGTTACTTTTAATGTTTTCGTATTTATTGCTCAATATGGCAGCATGTCTTATTGTCTTTTTGATGTATTTAAAAGTATGAAAATTGTAATGAAAACGTTGAGGAAGTAATATTCAAAAAAACATTTTTTTGAAAAACAACAATTTCGGCTCTCTCTCTCTCTCTCTTTCTCTCAACTACTACATTTGTTTTCTTCTTCTTACCAAAAGCTAACAACCTTCTCAAGAACCCTAAACCTCCATTAAAACCAGAAACAAAACCTTAACAAACCCAACAAAAAACAAAATCAAGAACCAAGAACCAACAACAATCATTCTTGACTAACACCTTGAATGATTGTGCTCTAGGGTACAACAGCATAAACCTACACCTAATTCCATCACTACTGAATCTAATAAGTTCAATTTCAATATGAAGTAAATATAAATAGAAGGCATTTTCATTATAAGATAAGGTCACTTATCATTCTTAAAAAAAAAAGGATTCGTCGATATAATAAAAAAAGATTAAATTGGATATTATTTTCTCTTTTTTTTTTTTTCCATAGTCATTCAAAGAAAGTTTCATTTTTTGAATGAAGTTCTCAAACAAAGTTTATTACTTTAATATTAATAATATTAGTAATATTTATAATAATAATTAATATTCTATATCTGTATACTATAGATATATATTGGTTATTAGTATTCTAATTACTATTCTATTAGTTACTAGTTTACTTGACATAAGAGTTGCTCAAGGAATCTATTGATTCCAACTTTTAGGAGGGGTAGATGTCCCAGATGATGAATTGATTTCTTACCTATGTTACTCTATTTTTGTCAGTACCGTCTATAATTATAATAATTATTGAGTTAAAAACTTTCAATTGAACTTATCCTTTCAATTGGTATTTTTGCTTCTCCTCGTATCTTTCAAAAATGGAAACTTAGGAAAGTGCTTTATAAACATATGTATAAAAAAAAGGTATTGTCTTTAAATTTATCCTCTTCATGCTTAGTATAACTAGTTATTTTGGTTTTCTACTAGTAGCTTTGACTATAACCTCAGATCTATTTATCAGTCTAAACAAGATACAACTTATTTGAAATTAATTGCATGAACCATTCCTGGAAAAAAAGACCCTTCTATGGTAGTTCATATATTTTATAGTTCCTTACCCGGTCAATTTCTAATTATTGGTCATTGAGATTCATGGGTAATATGGATTAATATTTAAGGATAGACTAGATATATTTTCTCTGTTCAAAGAAATTGAAATGATTGAAGTTTTTCTATTTGGAATTGTCTTAGGTCTAATTTCTATTAGTTTGGCTGGATTATTCGTAACTGCATATTTACAATATAGACGTGGTGATCAATTGGACCTTTGATTAATTAACATCTCTTTTTTTTTTTTTATTGACCTCCTACTTTCTTTTTCTTTAATCTACAGGAGGTCAAATTAAGATTGCTGTTCAAGTGTTTCAGTGTAATTTTCAACCGAACAAATAACAAGAATGGAATCACGCTCTGTAGGATTTGAACCTACGACATTAGGTTTTGGAGACCCACCTTCTATTGAACTGAACTAAGAGCGCTTTATTATCACAAAAATAATTTTATGACTCAATTTGTCTTGCATGCATATACTATCATAAAAAATATAATAAAAGTAAGATTGATTTTTTATATCCAATTTTAATCAATTTCAATTGATCCCTCGTTACTGCCTATAAGTAATAGGTAGGGATTATAGGATTTGAACCTATCACATTTTGTACCCAAAACAAACGTGCTACCAAGCTGCGCTTCATCCCTTTCAATTGGCCTACAATGTCATTGTAGAGAATTTTTGTCTTGTTTTCAACATCTTTATTTCTTCCATTAATATACACAAACTATCTTGCTATTACTTCTTTTTTGTCTCATATATCATATAACATATAATAATAAAAGACTTGTATTATATACATATTAAATAGAGATAAAACCTGCCATAAAGTAAAAATATATATATATATATTTTTGAGAATTCTCAGGTACAAGTAAAAAGGGACTTATTTTTTGGTTTAAAGAAAATGAATATCCACTATCTACTGTACTAACTACTGTACAGTATCGTTGTACGTTTCAAGTCTAGTCGTACATTTTAATTTGAATTAGGGATTCTACGTACAAATACAAGTGGTCAGTCGTTAACTACATATACACATCGGTAATACATTTTAGAATAAAATTAGTATAACGAATGAAGAAGAAGGATTTTCAATGCGAGATCTAAAAACATACCTCTCTATGGCACAGGTAGTAAGTACTCTATGGTTCGGGTCTTTAGCGGGTTTATTGATAGAGATCACTCGTTTATTTCCGGATGAGTTAATATTTCCTTTATTTTCATTATAGTTAATGAGATGGGCTGTGGGCCGATGGGGGGGGGGGGTGGTTGAAGAAGATTAGAGATACAATCAAATATCTGTGACTAATCCCTATCCTTCTCTTTTATTGTTTTTTTTTTTTTCTTATTAAACATAAATGTGATGGCTAGAGCAACAATATCATACAAGATACTTAAATGAAATACTATACAGCGATTTGTATTTATTATAGAGTGTAAATTAAATATAGTTAGAAATCATTATATTTCTTATTATTATTATAGTAATTATTGATTGATTGAAATTGAAAGGAAATGTTTCATAATTTTATTTCGAGTTAGCAACTTCTATTCTATTTTATTTTTCATTCCTTTCTTCTTCCCTTCAGATTGAAAAATAGAAAAATGGAATCAGTCGAAAACCCAAAGGAGGTTCATGGCCAAGGGTAAAGATGTACGAGTAATGGTTATTTTGGAATGTACCTGTTGTGTTCGAAATCATGTTAATAAAAAATCAATGGGCATTTCCAGATATATTACTCAAAAGAATCGACATAATATGCCCAATCGATTGGAATTGAGAAAATTCTATACCTTTTATTACAAACATACGATTCACAGTGAAATAAAGAAATAGATCGAACCGATCACCTCTGTGTCCGCCTGCCAATCCAAAGAAGGTGAAAAATGACATATTATATATAACAAAACCATTTCTATAACATATATTAAATATAAACAAATCCTATTTATTAATTAATTCTAAATCATTTTTGATCATTTTTATTTTGATCCGATTGAAATAGGAGTAGGATTTTCGGGATAATGAATAAACAAACCATGGATAAATCCAAGCGATCTTTTCGTAGGCATTTGCCCTCGATCCAATCTGGAGATCGAATTGATTATCAAAACATGGATTTAATTAGTCGATTTATTAGTGAACAAGGAAAAGTATTATCTAGACAGGTGAATAAATTGACTTTAAAATAGCAACGATTAATTACCATCGCTATAAAACAAGCTCGTATTTTATCTTTGTTACCATTTCTTAATAATGAGAAACAATTTGAAAGATGCGAGTCGACCACTCGAACTGCTGGTTTGAGAACTAAAAATAAATAACTCTTCAATTGAATCAAAATAAAATTCCGATATGAACTTAAACGCGAATTTACGTTTTGTTCGAAAACTTTGAGAATCCAGGTTTGATTATCGTGTCGTAAGAAAAAAATAATTGGGAAAGAAGAATAAATCTTTTTTTATTGAACGTGTTTGTTCATTTTGACAACTTTCTCATAGGATGATATTTTATCATACTAATTTCTACTCTACCTTCCCGGAGTTCATTCTCCAGGGAACTCCATTTAAAACATTCCAATGGATTCCTTCCAATCTCCTTATTTTATGATCTCATTAGAAATCATATAAAAATAATTCCTATTTAATATAGCTATTTGTGCAAGTATTTTACGATTAAGAAGCAGCTGCCTCTTGTACAGATTGTGTATTAGTCTACTATAACTACAGTACACATTATTGTCTCGACTTTTACATTTATCTAGTGATCCACAAACGTCGAAAATATCTCTTTTGCCTATCACTATCCCGATAAGCTGAAACCAAAGCTCTTATTTTCTATTGAGTAATAGTCCGAGTAAGTCTTGAATGAGCCCCTCGAATGCTTGAGGCAAATGTATGAATTTTTGTTCTACGTCTTCAAGCTATATATCCCCGTTCAATTCTGGTCATTGACTAAATGAAACTTTGATGAATAACTAATTGATTTCTTTTCCTTCAGTTATTTTCTACCCTTTTCCTAGTCTATTAATAACAAAACGGATTCTTCCAATGTATAAAACAAAACTCCAATGGCTTTTGCTACTATAACCTTCCAGGCCATGATTTTTTTTATAGGCTTTCACCTCAAAATAATAAATTCTTTTGATTCCTAGTATTAAAAAAAAACATAGTAAATCAAAAAGTAGTAAATATAAATGGGTATAGTGGGTTCCATCGTTTCTATGGTTTCTTCGTAAACGGTGAGGTTCTCTCTATACACCAGAGCCCCTTCTTTCATTTAATGAATGTTATTTTTAACTTATATAGTTCACTTTTTGGCTCTACCCATAATTATCTAGTAATAGGTCTTTCACAATGAAACCCATCGATACAGTAATGGTATTTAATTATGAAGATTAGCTGAGTAGCTGACCTTGTTAGTCCGTTCTTGCAAGAGTCAAGAATAAGGGCATAACCTTTCCGCCTTTTAAATCAGATTTCCCTGCTTAATGGATACCATTTTCTACCAATGGGGAATTCTTTCTCGTCGTAAATAAAAAATTGAAATGATTGGGTTTGGTACCAATGAAAACTATAAATTTGATAATACAATAGAAAGATATGATAGATCTTTTTTATTTTTAGACTTACCTTTTTTAGTTTTAGATAGTAAATGGGCTTCTTTCATTCTATCCTATTGATTGGTCCTGATTGCTAATACTAGATCAATTGTTTTCTTTCTTCTGGCCTAGCATATTATCTGAACGACTCACACATACACCCTAGTACATGTTCCTCGTCGCTAAGGACATCCCCGAAGAGTAGGAGATTTCGTGTCATTTTTGATTGACGGTGTTGTGTTTCTAATAAGTTGTTTAATAGTTGGTATGTTGAATCATATACATAATGAGTTGGTTTAGATGGATCCTAACCGGATAATTATGAATCATTTATATATTAATGGATTAATTTATATATATTAATAGATTAATTATTAATTAATAGAATATTAAACCCGGTAAGACGATAAAATCGCAAATTGCGGATTTGCATGAAAACCCTGTTCTATTACTTTTAGTTTTTTTTTATTATGACTACATGATCAATAATTCCATGAGCTTGGGCTTCTGTTGCTGACATAAAAATATCTCTTTCTATGTCTTCGGAAACAACCCATAAAGGTTTGCCTGTTCTTTGTACATAAACCCTTGTGATGGTTTCGCACAGCTTCAGTAGTTCTTCCACTTCCAAGACAAATTCTTCCGTCTGTGCCTCATAAAAAGCACCAGAAGGCCGATGCATCATAACCCTGATAATATAACATAATAATAAAAAAATAGTACCAAAAAAAAAAAGGATAGAATTGAACAACCGTACAGGCATCTTTTGCACATTGCATACGGCTCTACAATGGAATTCACTTTTACCTTTTTTTACCTTACATCGAGGAATAGAAAAAAAATAGAAAATATACATATATATAGAGTCTGTTAGATTTACATAGGTAAATGATCCACTAACAACCCTTCCTTTTGGTGTAGTTAAAAAATACTATGATGGCTCCGTTGTATTATTATTTCTTCTATTACTTATCAATCCCAAAGTTTCCTTCTTCTTTTTTTTCAATACAAATAAATAAGATTTTTTTTATTTATTTATGTTTTTTTATTATTAGTTTGTTTATTTATTTTCGTGTTCTTTCATAACATCAATATTGTTATCTTCAGTGTGAAAACAAAAAAGTTTGTGAAGCTGAAATAGTCTCCCGATAGGCCAGATAAAATTGGAAATACCCTTTCTTTATCTCATACTACTCTTTTGATACATAATGTAAGTATTTTGAAAAGTTTTTCTTTTTATATCAAATTCGAAGTGCCATGCTATTATTACTTAATATTCATATTTCCTATAGATCGAAGGATAGTCTTCATCTTTTCTCTAAAATCCAATAAGCGTGAGGGAATACCAGACGTTTGGTAATTTCTCCTCTGACCAGAATAAAAGATGCCATTGAAGCGGCTAATCCCATGCATATTGTCTGTATATCTGGTCACACAAATTGCATAGTATCATAAATAGCTACTCCAGGTATTAGCCACTCGCTAGGAAGGTTTATAAATAAATACAGATATTTGTTATCATCCTCTATACTGAGATATACCATATGACTAATAAGTTGATTCGATATCTCATTATCAACCGGTTCGCCTAAAAAAAGTAATCTTTCTCGGTAAAGTTAGTTGATTGGGATAAAATTGTATCCCTTAGGAACCATACATGCACCTTTTGATGCATAAGGTTCAACATAAATTGCCCCCAAAAAAAAAAAAAAGAATCAATGTGTAGATTCTAGGTTTCTTTGTTTTCTTATATTCATATCAGGCTCTCTTTAACTTGTAACAAAGGGGGGCTTTTTCATTCATGTTTCAAGAAAGATGAGTTTTGGCCCGTTTTAATTTATATATAAATTAAAAACCTATAAATAAAAAAAATTCACTAAACTTATCGGACTAACTTCTCATTGATGTATTGTTTCATCGGGATCCAATCCAAATCACGATGTAATTTTTTTTTTCCTGTGTGGTCTTCTTCAACTTTTTTTAGGTTTAGGCTCTACTCCGAGTAAAGATCTGCGCAATTTGGATTTACACATATAGGGCAAATGCCTCAATACCACGTCTTTTTGCTATGACTTCCCTTTTTTTTTTTTTTTTCCCATTTCCCTTGTCAAATAGTAAATATTCAATGCATTCATCACATTACTCGATTGATTAACAGCTTGAGATCGTTATTATATATCATTATTAAATATTATAGGTGGAAAATCTTTATAAATAGAATATGATATAAATGGTAATCATAGATATATTACCAATTGTTTTTTTTTTTCCTAAACAGAGCCTGTATATTAGTATTATATTTCATTTTTTTGGTCTAACCAAGCCAACCATAAATTATAAATTATTGTAATTAAGAATATTAATTTGTATACCATCCTAAAAAATAGATTGAATTGCACTTCATTGAATTTCACGCTCCAAATTTTTGATGATTCAATCAACCTTTCTTGAGCGAAAGAGAGGATATCTTGATCGGCTAAGAGAATGGGGAAATACCATATGAACTAATATATCTGACAAGTCGCACTATACATCAATCCACGATGCATATTCCTCTCCAAGGCTTCAAAAAGGAACTTTTGGAACACCAAGAGGCATTAAATGAAATAAAAATTAATTACTATAGCTCACTTTGATGTGAAAGTGTAACAATGTATTTATTGTCTTAATAATATTGTTCTTTATCCTATTTTATCCATAGATCGAATGAGTTTATAAAAAAGTAAGAAATAAATACTAAAGGACAATTCTTTCAAATAGGTCCTTTGAATGATGAAAAAAATATATATATAAATGCAATCACTCATATAAAAGGTATCAACCTCCTACCATTGTATATTGGTACTTATCGGGTGTAGAATAGATCTGCTTCCTTTTTATCCTACAAACAAAATTGTTCCATTATTACCAAAAGAATAGAACAAATATTAATCCTTTCCCCGGGATAATCCACTCAAAAGGAAAGGTCTATAGTATAGTTTTTTTCCAGTGCAATAAAGTTACATAGTGTCTATTTTTCTTTGATAGAGGGGTATTTCCATGGGTTTGCCTTGGTATCGTGTTCATACCGTCATATTGAATGATCCCGATTGTTTGCTTGCTTTCCATATATTGCATACAGCTCTGGTTGTTGGTTGGGTCGGTTCGATGGCTCTATACAAAATAGCGGTTTTTTATCCCTCTAGCCCTGTTCTTGATTCAATGTGGAGACAAGGGGTGTTTGTTATACCCTTCATGACTCGTTTAGGAATAGCCAATTCATGGGGCGGTTGGAGTATCACAGGAGGGACTATAACAAATCTGGGTATTTGGAGTTACGAAGGCATGGCCGGTGCACATATTGTGTTTATGGCCTAGGCTTTTTGACAGCTATCTGGCACTGGGTGTATTGGGATCTAGAAATATTTTGTGATGAACGTATAGGAAAACCCTCTTTGGATTTGCCCAAAATCATTGGAATTCATTTATTTCCTCCAGGGCTGGCTTGGTTTGGTTTTGACGCATTTCATGTAACAGGATTGTATGGTCCGGGAATATGGGTATCCGATCCTTATGGACTAATCGAAAGGGTACAATCTGTAAATCCAGCGTGGGGTGTGGAAGGTTTTGATCCTTTTATTCCAGGAGGAATAGCCTCTCATCATATTTTAGCAAGGACCTTGGGCATATTGGCGGGTCTATTCCATCTTAGCGTCCGTCCGCCCCAACGTCTATACAAAGGATTACATATGGGAAACATTGAAACCGTCCTTTGCAGTAGTATTTATGATGTCTTTTTTGTAGCTTTTATGGTAGCTGGAACTATGTGGTATGGTTGGGCAACTACCCCAATTGAATTATTTGGTCCCACTCATTATCAATGGGATCAAGGACACTTTCAACAATAAATATATCGACGAGTTAGTGCTGGGCTAGCTGAAAATCAAAGTTGATCCGAACCTTGGTCTAAAATTCCTAAAAAATTAGCTTTTTATGATTACATCGGCAATAATCCACCAAAAAGGGGATTATTTAGAGCGGGCTCAATGGACAATGGGGATGGAATTGCTATTGGGTGGTTAGGACACCCTATTTTCAGAGATAAAGAGGGTCTTGAGCTTTTTTTACATCGTATGCCTACTTTTTCTGAAACATTTCTGGTTGTCTTGGTAGACAGAGATGGAATTGTTAGAGTCGATGTTTCTTTTAGAAGGGCAGAATCGAAATACAGTGTCGAACAAGTAGGTGTAACTATTGAGTTATAGGGTGGCGAACTCAATGGAGTCAGTTATAGTGATCACGCTACTCTGAAAAAATATGCTAGACATGCTCAATTAGGTGAAAAGTTTGAATTAGATTATGCTACTTTGAAATCCGATAGTGTTTTTCATAGCAGTCTGAAGGGTTGGTTTACTTTTGGACATGCTTCGTTTGCTTTGCTCTTTTTCTTCACACACATTTGGCATGGTGCTAGAAGCATGTTCAGAGATGTTTTTGCTGGTATTGACCCCTATTTGGATTCTCAAGTAGAATTTGGAGCATTCCAAAAACTTGGACATCCAACTACAAGAAGACAAGCAATCTAATAGAATATTGTTTTGTTAGTTTTCGTTTTTAGTTTTATGAGTAGGGTACCAGATAAATCTTGATTTGAATCGCTACCTTTTCTTTGACTCTTCCTTTTTCTTTATCTGGGAGATGATCCTAAATAAACAGGTATGGAAGCTATAATTGTAAGTAAACCACGATCGAATCTATGGAAGCATTGGTTTATACATTCCTCTTAGTCTCTACTTTAGGAATAATTTTTTTTGCAATCTTTTTTCGAGAACCACCTAAAGTTCCAGCTAAAAGGGTGAAATGATTTTTCATTATCTCAATTGAAAGTAATGAGCCTCCCAATATTGAGAGGCTCATTACTTCAACTAGTCTCCATGTTCCTCGAATGGATCTCTTAGTTGTTGAAAGGGTTGCCCAAAAGCAGTATATAAGGCGTACCCAGTAAAACTTACAAGTAAACTCGATATAAAGATGGCAACTAGGGTTGCTGTTTCCATTATTATATAGTTTCAAGACCACAATGCGTCTATGATAAGATCATTTATTTACAAAGAAATGGTATACAAAGTCAACAGATCTAAGTGAATATAAAATATAATTTATGCTACACAAACAGTTGAGAGTAGTTCTAGATCTGGTCCAAGACGAACTGCATTAGGGAGTTTATTGAAATGAATTCAAAATACAGTAAAGTAGCTATTGGGTGGGGAATGACTCCTTTGATGGGTATCGCAATGGCCCTTTTTGTGATATTCCTATATATTATTTTGGAGATTTAAAATTCTTCCATTTTACTGGACGAAATTTGAATGAGTTAGATTCACAAGAACCAGTAACTAGCTTTTCATACAAAGTGAAACATTTAGGTCTTTGATTTTTATCCCATTCTATTTTGGTAGTTCGATTGTGAAATTTCTTTGTTTTTGTAGTTCTGGAATATGAGTGGGTGACTTATTACAATTGATCCTATGGATACTATAGAGAATGCATCTGCCATCGTGATAGAGATGGTTTTACTTCGTCGGATATTCATTCTAGTATTTGAAGCATGGAATATAGGAAATAGAATCCGAAGTATTATTAGCACTATGATTCATCCTTAATATTCAGACCACGTGTCCGGACTTCCATTTTTTTTTTTTTTCAAAGAGTTAGATTTAGAAGTTATAAATTGAAATATTTTTATTTTTTCAAACTCCTATTTACGCTTATTTTGATCAAAAGACAAGGGTGTCGTTGGAATTTTATTCATTCTAGTTATTCATTGAATAAGTGATAATCCAATAGTTCTTACTCAAGTAATTTTTGGAATTAGTTTGTAAAGAAAGGGTTTTATTGAATCATCGTGCTTCTAGTAAGAATCTGGGGTTTTAACTGATTCTTAGGGTCTTAACAAGAGAATTCCTATCAATATCATTAAAAAAGAAAACGGTAGTTAAAGGCGCATTACATACAATAAAAAAAAAAACTATAAAACTGGTAAAAGGAATATTCAAGAGGCCTATAATCATCACCACAGAGACAAATTAGCCGACTTGATATTTTGGCATTATAACCACAAGAAAGAACTTTCGGATTTTTATTCTTTTGCATCTTCAAAAATGATTGAATCAGAGGATTAAGAAGTTTTGAACTTAACTTTCTATTACACATATCCAGTAGAACTAGTATTTTGGTGTTTCTGTTTGAGCCGTATGAGATGAAATTCTCACATATGGTTCTCGGGGGGGTCTGTGTCATTTACCTATCCCAATAAAATCTATGATTGGTTGGAAGAGCGTCTTGAGATTCAACAATTGCAGATGATATGTTGAAATGTGGTGATCTTGCCACAATGTGCAAGGTAGTTCGGTTACACTTGCACTCTTTGTTTTGCAACATCAAAGACCAAACATTATTTATGTTTATGCATTTTATTTTATCTTGTAATTTTTAAGAACAATATCCTATTTGTAATGCCCTAAGCTCATTAACAAAATCTTAGGGCCTTTTTGTCTAGTGGCTAGAATTGTATTTCCAGCAACATAAGTCCACTTCCTTGGATGCCGTTTGAAGAAGGTTTGGGATTTGGATCTGAACTTTGGATATAATAAGCTAGAAATGCAGAGGAAGCACATAACAAAGAATGGCCCAATTTGGAGCTAGGAAGGCTGAGTTAAGCCCTAAACAATCTGACCCTTGTGCAGTTTTGTTGCCCAGAAAACTGGGCAAAATTGCCTCGGGTTTGATTATTTTTTTATGGGAAAATGGACTTTGTTTTATCTATTTTTTGGCTAGAACACAGTTTAGTATTCAAAAAGGTTTCACTCTAATTTTCAAGTCAAATGGAGCTGGTTTTCAAATTCAAATGCCTTAAACAAGCCGAATTGCCCATTAAAGAAGGTTTCTTGCATGCCCAGCACATTGATTATGTTGGGGTGAGAAGGTTATGACCAAGAGCAAGCTAGCTTGAAGTGTGAGCAACAAGCAAGGTTTTGGTGATGCTCTTGGGAATGGTTGTGTGTGAGTTGTGTTTTTAGGTTTTCTAAAGTGTTCTAAGGTGTTGAAGAAGAGATAAGAAGAAGGGGACCACGTTGGCTTTTGAAAATAAGCCTTAGATGTGTAGCCATTTCATTCATTTTACAATATAAGCTTGAAATTACAACTAGTTCACACATGCCAAGCATGTGAGCTTACTAAATGAGTAAAGTATTTGAAATTTAAAAAGTAAAATGGTCAACACCTAACTTTTCATGCACAAAAGAGGTAAAAACCAGCTGCAACATGTCTATTCCAAATATAGTAAAAAGTGGCACATGGTTTGAACTAAGTTCCTATTGTTTAACTAGTTTGGGTAAACAACCAAACTAGCTTCACCTACTTAGTTCCCCTTTGTATCTGCTTATGGAACTTGGTTTGAAGCATCCTTGGTCATCAATAAATATTTTTCCAAGAGCTAGGAAAGTTTTGGAACCGGATCATGGGCCAAACAGCTCCAAAACTGACCCATACTCTGCATACTGGGCCCATCAGATACAACAAACGTTTTGGAATAGAAAATGGACTTTCCCATGTCATTTTGACCTGAAATTTGAACCATAGTCTTATATATATGTCTGTAGACATCCCCTAAATTTCAGCCCAAAAATCCATTTGCAACCTGAGATATAAGATAAATAGTGGAACTATGTTGCTGGAAATTATGAATCCAGCACCATAGGCATTTCAAGCATAACATTCCTACTCTTTTCTGCATAATTTTGCCTATAATTTTGCATAAATAACTTAGGCACAAAACATTATCAAAATATACCTTGCATCAATTAAAAAAATACAAAAAAATATAAACTCATAAAAGAAAAGGATTTGATACCGAGGTGTGCATGCTAGCCGGTGACATGCACCATCAAGTGACAAAATTGCCACACTTCAACAGATTAGAGTTAGTTGAGGTAGTTTGGCTTGGTTGGTTACTTTTAATGCTTTTGTCTTTATTGCTCAATACGGCAGCATGTCTTATTGCCTTTTTTGATGTATTTCAAAGTATGAAAATTGTAATGAAAACAAGTGGATGTAATATTAAAAAAAAAAACAGATTTTGAAAAACAACAATTTCGACTTTCTCTCTCTCTCTCTCTCTCAACTACTACATTTGTTTTCTTCTTCTTCCCAAAAGCTAACAACCTTCTAAAGAACCCCAAAACCTCCATTAAAAGCAGAAACAAAACCTTAACAAACCCAAAAAAAACAAAATCAAGAACCAAGAACCAAAAACAATCATTCTTGACTGACACCTTGAATGATTGTGCTCTAGGGTACAACAACATAAACCTACACCAAATTCCATCATGGTATCAGAGCATAGTGTAATTTCTTAGGACCTTGTGAGCTTTCAACCTAGACCATTTTGTTTGTGAGAGGATCCCCCACCTAAAGCCTTCCAACCGAAACCAAAAACCTCCCAAAAAGGCTAGTTGAAACTAACCAAAACACCACCACCCGAGAGCTTGTTCTTGTGTCCATTTTTCAAAACTTTTCAAAAAAACCATTTTTTCAAATGGCTTCACAATCCTTTGCAACCCCAACACCACCTAAGTTTGAAGGCTAAAACTATTCCATTTGGAGTACAAAAATGAAAGCCTACCTTCAAGCCTTTGGTTTATGGGAAGCCATGGAAGAAGGTTATGTAGTGGAAGAGTTAAGAGCTATTGCAACCCAAGCACAAACATGAGGCCGAAGTTGCCAAGGGGTTTAAGGCCCTCACTGCCTTGCACTCCTCCGTGAGTGATTCCATTTTTACAAGGACAATGTCATGCATAAGTGCTAGAGAGGTTTGGATAAAGCTTCAAGAGGAGTTCCATGGAAATACTAGAACTCGGCAAATGCAAGTCTTAAACCTAAGAAGAGAGTTTGAGACCTTCAAGATGAAGGAGAATGAGCTTTTCAAGAATTTCACGGAAAGGATACTCAAAGTGGTAAATCAAATTCGGGTCCTTGGTGAGCAATTGACTGATCAAAGGGTAATAGATAAAGTATTGGTGAGCTTACCCGAAAGGTTTAAAGATAAGATTTCCTCCCTTGAAGAATCTAGAAATCTTAGTGAAATAACCTTGAGTAAGCTCATCAATGCTCTTCAAGCAACCGAGCAAAGGAGAGCCATTAGAAAGAAGGAGACCATAGAGAGTGCATTCTATGGTGGCCACGGCAACAAAAAGAAGAATAAAGGAAGGAAGAGCAACAACACCAACCAAACTGGTTTTACAACCAACAACAACACAAACAACAACAAAAGTGGATGGAATCAACAACAACAACAACAACAAAGCCATCAAAACCGAGGAGGGCATCCACTTTGCCCTCATTGCAAGAAGCTTGGACATCCACCATCCAAGTGTTTTTGGAGGCCGGATGCATCATGTGAAAGATGTGGAGGAAAAAGCCACATTGCCAAAGTATGCAAGCAAAGGAGACAACAAGCCCATGTGGTTAATGAAGAAGCCGAGAATCTATTTGTGGCCACATGCCTTAAGGCCACAAGTAGTGGTCTCGGTTGGCTTGTGGATAGTGGTTGCTCACACCACATGAGTTTCCAAAAGGATGGTTTTATGGAGCTTAACTGAAACTACAAAACCAAAGTGAAGATTGGTGATGGCCGGTTCATGGAAGTAGAAGGCAAAGGAGATGTGTGCTTGAACACCAAGGAAGGTATCAAAATTATAAAAGATGTGCTATATGTTCCTAGTTTGTGTGAAAACTTGCTTAGTGTAGCACAATTGGTAGAAAGAGGCTTTGCTTTAAATTTTACAAAAGATGGATGTATTATATATGATGCTTGTGGTAATGAGTTGTTTAAGGTACCATTGAAGCACAAAAGCTATAGATTGGACCTATTTAAGAATGAACAAGCCTTAAAAACCAAAGTGGAGTCCATTTCTCAACTTTGGCATAAAAGGCTTGGGCATTCTAGCTATGGTGCCATGACAAACACCAATGCCATTGTGAAGGACATGCCAAAGATTGAGGAGATGAGAAGCCTATGTGACGTATGCCAACTAGGGAAATCCACACGGCTTCCATTCTCTAAAGCCGGTCCATGGAGAGCTAAGGAGAAGCTTGAGCTAGTCCATTCGGATGTGTGTGGACCAATGAGTTTGTCATCAATTGGAGGTTGTAAGTAGTTCCTAACCTTCATTGATGACTACTCAAGGATGTGTTGGGTATATTTTCTAACAACCAAGTCACAAGTGCTTGAGAAGTTCATGGAATTCAAGAAGATGGTGGAATCCCAAAGCAATGCATGGATGAAGTGCTTGAGAACCGACAATGGTGGAGAATATACAAGCTTGGCTATGGAGGATTTTTGCAAAGAAAATGGAATGGTGCATCAATTCACAACACCATACACACCACAACAAAATGGTGTTTGTGAGAGGAAAAATAGGACCTTGATGGAGATGGCAAGGTGCATGATACATGAGAAGACCATGCCAAAGAAGTTTTGGGCCGAAGCCGTATAGACGGCTAGCTACATCCAAAACCGAGCATACACCAAAGCCAATGAGTCCAAGACACCCTATGAGATATGGTATGGAGAAAAACCATCTTTGGACAACTTAAAAATCTTTGGAAGTGTTTGTTTTCTCCATGTTCATCCACACATGAGAGACAAACTTGACAAAAGGGCAAATGTGGGCATCTTGGTCGGCTTTAGTGAGGTTGCCAAAGGTTTTAGGGTTTTCAACTTGGAAACCAACAAACTTGTGGTAACAAGGGATGTGAGGATTGATGAAGATGCTGTTTGGGATTGGACAAAGGAGGAGCTTCTTGTCCGTGAAGATAATGCTCAGTTGGATGATGAAGAAGGAGAAACCAATGACAATGACAATGAAAAAAATGAAGATGATGAGGAGGATGCACTTGGGACCATTGGAGCCGAATTGGAGATTGGAGATGGTGTTAGAGGAGAAAGGCCATTGTCCAAAATATATGAAAGGTGCAATGTTGCCTTGAGTGATCCTACCAATGCTTAAGAAGCTATGCAAAAGAAAGAGTGGATGGAGGCCATGCAAACCGAAATGGATACAATAGAAAAGAATGAAACTTGGTCTTTGGTTTCTAAACCTAAAAACAAGAAACAAATTGGTGTAAAGTGGATTTCTAGGACCAAGTTCAACCCGGATGGAACAATATGCAAGCACAAGGCAAGGCTTGTGGCAAAAGGCTATGCACAACAAGCGGGTGTAGATTATGGAGAGACGTTTGCACCGGTTGGAAGAACAGAGACCATAAGGCTCATCCTATCCATCTCGGCCTCAATGTCATGGAAGGTGTACCACCTTGATGTAAAGTCGGCTTTCTTGAATGGTGTGCTTCCAGAGGAGTTTTATGTCAAGCAACCCGAGGGCTTCATTGTTCAAGGACATGAGGACAAAGTCTACCATCTACACAAGGCATTTTACGGGTTAAAGCAAGCACCTAGGGCTTGGTATGGCAAGATTGATGGTTACTTGATCTACCAAGGCTTTAGGAGGAGTTCAAATGAGTCAACACTATACATAAGGAATGAAGAAGGCATGGTTGTTATCTCACTCTATGTGGATGATTTGTTGGTCACGGGTGAAAATGAAAAGAATGTGGAAGTTTTGAAAAATGAACTTCAAAAGGAGTTTGACATGTCAAGCCTTGGTGAAATGAATTACTTCCTTGGAGTTGAAGTGATACAATGCTCAAGGGTATCTTCATATCTCAAGAGAAATACATCAAAGATCTTTTGAAAAAGTTCAACCTTGATGAATGCAAGCTAATGTCAACACCAATGAGCCAAGGAGACAAATACAAGAAGGAGGATGGCACACCAAAGTTAAACCCGACCCTATATAGAAGCATGATAGGAAGTTTGCTCTATGTATGTTCATCAAGACCAGATATTATGCATGCCACACGTGTTTTGTCTAGATATATGCAGTCACCATCCCAAAATCATTTTGTAGGTGCCAAAATAATTCTTAGATACTTAAAAGGCACACAAGACTTTGGAGTTTGGTATGATAGGCAAGATGTGATATGAAGAGCACTTTGGGGTATCTTTTCTCACTTGGTAGTGGACCATTCTCATGGAATGAAAAGAAGCAAGCAACAACCGCTCAAAGCACCGCCGAAGCCGAGTACATTGCTTGCTCTTCATGTGCAAATCAATGCATTTGGCTTAGGAAATTATTGGAGGACCTAGTTATCCTCAAGAGGGTTCAACCATCATCAAATGTGACAACACTTCAGCCATATCAATAGCCAAGAATCCCGTTCAACATGGAAGGACAAAACACATACAGGTGAAGTATCACTCTTTGAGGGAGTTTGAAGAAAATGGAGAAGTAAGCTTGGAATATATCAAGACTGAAGATAACCTTGCAGATTTCTTCACCAAGCCACTTCCAAAAGCAAGATTTGAGACCTTGAGGAAGCTTCTAAATATTACAAGCAAGAACACCAAGGAGAAGTGTTGAAATGTGGTGATCTTGCCACAATGTGCAAGGTAGTTCGGTTACACTTGCACTATTTGTTTTGCAACATCAAAGACCAAACATTATTTATGTTTATGCATTTTATTTTATCTTGTAATGTTTAAGAACAATATCCATTTGTATATAATAAGCTAGAAATGCAGAGGAAGCAGCATCAAAATGAATGGCCCAATTTGGAGCTGGGAAGGCTAAGTTAAGCCCTAAACAATCTGACCCTTGTGTAGTTTTGTTGCCCAGAAAACTGGGTAAAACTGCCTCAGGTTTGATTATTTTTTAATATGAAAATGGACTTTGTTTTATCTATTTTTTGGCTAGAACACCGTTTAATATTCAAAAAGGCTTCCCTCCAATTTTCAAGTTAAATGGAGCTGGTTTTTCAAATTGAAATGCCTTAGACAAGCCGAACTGCCCATTAAAGAAGGTTTCTTGCATGCCCAGCACATTGATTAGAGTTAGTTGAGGTAGTTTGGCTTGGTTGGTTACTTTTAATGCTTTTGTATTTATTGCTCAATATGGCAGCATGTCTTACTGCCTTTTTTGATGTATTTAAAAGTATGAAAATTGTAATGAAAACAAGTGAATGTAATATTAAAAAAAAAGAAAAATAGATTTTGAAAAACAACAATTTCGGCTCTCTCTCTCTCTCTCTCTCTCTCTCAACTACTATATTTGTTTTCTTCTTCTTCCCAAAAGCTAACAACCTTCTAAATAACCCCAAAACCTCCATTAAAACCAGAAACAAAACCTTAACAAACCCAAAAAAAACAAAATCAAGAACCAAGAACCAACAACAATCATTCTTGACTAACACCTTGAATGATTGTGCTCTAGGGTACAACAACATAAACCTACACCAAATTCTATCATGATATAAATAGTAAATATGTTCCTCCTCATGTCAACATTTTTTATTGTCTAGGAAAAATTACACTTAGTAGCTACAAGTTTTGCTATGACTTTTTATTTCCGTCCGACTGTTACGAAGGCTTTTGCTTCTGTTCAGTATATAATGAATGGTCCCGCGTTCAATGCAGGTTGCATACGGTTGCCTGATTGGTTAAATGCTATTAATGCGAATAGTAATTCACTATTCTTAACAATAGGACTACAGACTTTTTGGTTCATCATGCTATTGCTTTAGGTTTATGTACAAATACACTGATCTTAGTAAAAGGGGCTTTAGATGCACATGGTTCCATGTTAATGCCAGATAAAAAGGATTTTGGTTATAGTTTTCCTTGCGACGGTCCAGGATGAGGTGGTACTTGTGATATTGGAAGCACATCACATTATGGCAGGGTAACGTTTCACAATATAACGAGTCTTCCACTTATTGGATGGAATGGTTGAGAGATTATTTATGGTTAAACTTTTCACAACTTATCAATGGATATAAACCTTTTGGTATGAATAGTTTATCGGTTTAGGTGGATGTTTTTATTTGGACATTTTGTTTGGGCTACTAGGTTTATGTTCTTAATTTCCTGGTGTGGATATTGGCAGGAATTGATTAAGACTTTAGCATAGGCTCATGAACGAACACCTTTGGCTAATTTGATTCGATGGAGAGATAAATCGGTGGCTCTTTCCAATGTGCAAGCAAGATTGGTCTGGTTAGCTCACTTTTCTGCAGGTTATATATTCACTTATGCGGCTTTCTTGATTGCCTCTACATCAGGCAAATTTGGTTAATTCTTTTTTTTTTATGTGTTGCATTATCCTAGACAATATCATTTCTTTCGGTGGAGAAGGGGGACTACCTTCTTATATTTCTATGTCTAGGATGCGACTTGTATCATTGAAACTAAACTAATAGGAATTGAACCATTATGGCAAGAAAAACTTTGATTCAGAGGCAGAAGAAGAGGCAAAATTTTGAACAAAAATATCATTTGATCCATCGATCCTCAAAAAAAGAAACAAGCAATGTTCCATCGTTGAGTGAAAAATGGGAAATTCATGGAAAGTTACAATCCCCACCCCGTAATAGTGCACCTACATGCCTTCATCGACATTGTTTTTCGACCGAAAGACCGAGAGCTAACTATCGAGACTTCGATTTATCTAGACACATACTTCGTGAAATGGTTTATGTATGTTTGTTGCCAGGAGCAACTATCTCTTCATTTTTTCTATTCATTTCAATGATCGATGATCCTAGAGGGCCCCTTTACCATTCTGTATAAATGGGCTATCCTATTTGTACACATATGGTCGAGGGGTGCATACAATCCTTGTTTGCCCATTAGTTTCCCACTCATCTATTCATCGCGGGGTAGAGCAACTTGGTAGCTCGCAAGGCTCATAACCTTGAGGTCACGGGTTTAAATCCCGTCTCTGTAACATTTTTTTGACAAAAAATTTTAGGTTTGGTTTTGTTAATTTGTTAACTAGTAATTAATTACCGTCTTTCTTTGGGAGCGGGAGAAAAAAGAAGGGGGGATAGAACCAATATACTATTGTGATCAACTTTACTTAATCATTTATTCTATTAACTTAAATACATTAAGTTATTATTCCGAGCGGATAACAGGAATCGAACCCGCATCTTCTCCATGGCAAAGAGAAATTTTACCATTTGACTATATCCGCATCTTTTTTTTCCGTTCCTGATAGGAAATGTATACATTATATTGGAGCAGATCTAGGCCAAATACTCTCTTTCATTTTTATATTTTATGTTATTTATAGTATATATAATATATATAATATAATTTTATATAATTTTAAAATTTATTATATTATGATATATTGTGAATAAAAAAATAAATAACCATTTTTTCGTTTATATATCTTATTATATATTTATATATTATATTTTATTTCGATATAATATTTGTTTATATAGTTTATATATAATTTATAATACATATTTATTTGATATTCATATAACAAAATTTACAAAAAAATTACACAAATACAATAAGTTTGACCCCTCCCTCTAATTTTTAGAATTTTTTTCTTTATTTGTATTTTATTTGTGGGGCTTATATAGAATTTTAATGTGTCTCACAACCTGAAAGAATTCGGGGAGGGGTCAGCTGTAGATCTAAAGCGAATAGGTTCAAGAGATGAGAGAATTAAGTGTACCCACCAGAAAGACTAATCCAATCCATAATGATGTACCCAAAAATACAACATTTTTGTTACCTGCCCAACCATCAGGAGAAGAAAATACAACAGGTACACTAATCAATAAGATTGATGAAGTAGCAATTAATATAAAAATAGCCAATTGGAAAGCAATATTCATGTTTCTAATCCTCCAATCTACCAACAAAAGAATTATACCATTTGATCTCTTTATTAGCCAAAAAATTGTATTAATAAAAATTAAAAATGCATTATAGCCATGACTCCATCGTTGATTCTATATGACTTATTACCGACTTTTGCCACTTTTGTTATTAAGGCATAGAATCGAGGGTGGTTTTTTTACTTTACAAAGGGGCATGCTGAATCATGCATCTATATATATATAGACAGATAGGCCTATAGATTCATACCCGATATCTTTCTATAGATAGTAATGGTATCAACTCATATGTCCGTGTTCTATTCAGCGGAAAAGAACTATCGAGGGTTCAAATCCCTCTCTCTCCTTTCTTGGCTTGGTGAATAGATTTGTTGCTTTTCTTTATTTTATTGGTTTTGCCCTTTTAGTATCATAAAGGTGAATGGCTCGACTAAGTGGGATAGCCGAGCCAGAAAAAAAAAAAGATTACATATAAATGGGTTGAAAAGAAGGGAAAAATAAATACTTTTTAAATCTGACTTGACCCACCTAACCTAAACTTTATGGTGGAATCGAATTGATTCCTACTTGATACGAACCTAGGACGACCTGCTCCTAAACCCATATTATATTAGCCCGGATCTCAATTAAGTTCAAGCTCTAATGGAATGGACCTCAACCCCTATCCAACCTGTGGTTAGAAACCTTTCTATAATGTAGATGCCACAATAGGGGATGGAAAACCTATTGATAAGTCAAGCTAAAACAACCAATTCTCTAATGGTGTTTTAGGTGTTCTCAAAGAACAAAGAGATAATTAATCTCACTAGTATTTTCTTAATCAAATCAAAGTTGTGTTCTTATTGAAAAATAAGCCTTTTAAATAGGCCTTGAAAGAAACAAAATAAACCGTAAAAACCCTAGGTAAAACCGGCCACACACATACAGATACCTAGTTGGCTGAAACTATACTTACTTTCCTAATCTAAGTTTGATTAATTAATTCCTTTATATTAAATTAGGAATTAATTAATTTACAATGGAAAGAATAAAATAAAAACCTTCCTAAAAATATTTGTCCAGAAAATAAATAAATAAAAGCCAAAAAGTAATGGTAGTTTCCTAAAACAAAAAGTAAAAACAAATTAGTAAACTAAAAATGCTAGCCTTTTGATCAAGTTGACTTTGATCAATCTTTGACCTCTTCGAGCTCCAAATCAGCTTCTAGATGCTTTTTAGGATGCCAAATAAGCTGAATATGAAGTCCCACACGTTGCCCATGCTTGGAAAAATAAGAAAAGGTTAATACAGTAAAATACAGTAAAGCCAGCAAGCAATATAGTAAATTCGGTCAAATTGTTGATGCTGTCCATACAAGCCCTTTTTGATTGCATTTGAGGCTGCTTTAACTTGATTCCATGACCTCTTAGGCATATGTATTGAACCCATAAAGCATTGGAACCATTTCATGCTTCCCGGACTCCAAATATGTACCAAAACCGTCACCCGGGTCCGTACTAGTCTCCAGCGCTTGTATCAGCAAAGCAGGTCTTGGTTCTTTGATCATGATCATTCCTTCTTGTTTATGATTTATCCTTTGAATAATCACAGAAAGGTTATCCTTAAACTTCTTGGCTTGTGCTCTAGTGATTGGTCCCACCTTCATCCGTAACGGATTAGCACTCCAGCGGGTTATCGGTTGAGCGGGCTCGGGCGGAATCACATCACTACTTCAAGTATCAAGCTTCCTGTCTCAATTAAGAGGAGTCATGGAAAGAACAGGTTCAAAATGATGATCAATACCTTTTTTCAAATCCTATAGCAGTTGCAAAATGATGACCAAAAGCGGTTAATGGTGACCGTAACGGATTAGCACCCCAGCGGGTTATCGGTTGAGCGGGCTCGGGCGGAATCACATCATTCCCCTCCTCTTGAGAAGGATTTGTCCTCAAATCCAGATCATCACATGCAGCAAAAGGATTTAAATCAGCAATATTAAATGCAGCACTAACACTATACTCGCCTATTAAATTAAGTTTGTAGGTATTCTCCTGAATCCACTCCAAAACTTGAAAAAGTCCATCCATAGGCGGCATGAGCTTTGACTTTCTTTGTTTAGGAAACCTTTCCTTTCGTAAGTGCAACCAAACCAATTCTCTTGGGTCAAATACTATTACAACAAAATCTAGAAATACATGCTTATTATGGTAAAAATTACACTTTTTAAAGTTAGCAAACAATATTTTCCAAATTTTCAAATTGCCACTAAGTAAAGCTCTCAACAATGCAAATAAAGTTCTATGCAATAAAGACATCTTTAAATAAATATCTTTAAAATTCATCATCAACAATGATTTCTTATTCATAATTACTTTATTAACATCACCAAAGCTAAGATAAAAATTATATTTTTCCTTTCTTTTTCTTTCACACTCACGAATTCAATGGGTTTTACATCAGTCTCGGCTTTTGCACCAAATTTTTCACTTTCGGGTTTAATATAATTTTTCCACTCAAACTAGGTTTTAGAAGACTTACCTTGGATAGCAAGCTCACATTTTTCCTCTTGAATGGATGGTAGTCCACTTGGAATTTCATTTGGGAAGACATCTCCAAATTCCTTCAAAAGATAAATCATTGAACTTGGCAATTCAAGTTCTTCAAAGTTAGTTTGATCATTAAAATAATTTTCTTTATAAATCATGAACAGCAAAGGTTTCTTACACTCAATAACTAAACTCAAATAAAAGTTTTAGTTTACAATCTGACTTTCAAGAGGTTGTTTTTGAATGGGTTCCAAGAGAGGAAAACTTTCTAGCTCATTTTGTCAGTAAATGGAGTCTCTGCAATAACGTTGTAGGTACAATTCATGCAGACTCCCTCCCAGCTTTCTTCTCGATTTTTGTCGCCCAAGAGAATGGCTTCATGGCCAACTCCCTTCCCTAGGCTTGTTTGCCTTTGGGTGTTTTGGTTGCTGTAACCTTTACGCGGAGCCCCAAAAAAAAAAAAATAAAAAAAAAAATTAATTACCAAAGCTGAATTTAAAGGGGTATATTTTAGTTTCGTCCAAGCAACTGCAATAATTAAATATATATCAAAATTTGGTAGCCGTAGCTAGAGATAGAGGGCTTAGCCTGTGATGTAATTAATTATAATTATTAATATTCTTAGACACTAATCTAGGAGCAGTTCGCAGAAAGCATTAATTGAATTATAATATGAAGTGATCAAGGGAAATCAACCATTTGAATCCAATAAATAACAATGCAAATTGAAGCCAAAAAAGAAAAGAAGAATGCAAATCAAAGCGTGCTTTTAAAGATTTTAATTAATAAGATTGCAAATATATGTTCCCCCTTTATCACCTAACCAAACAAAAGTTTTGCCATTGCTGGATCAGAAATTTTTTCCTTTTCCTTTTTTTTTTCTTTTTTTTTTTTTTTTTTTTTGAGTGAATGGATCATAAAATATTCAACAAACCTGCCGAAGTATATATAAATATATATTCTTTTTCTTTTTCCCCCTTGGATTGGCGCAAACCTTCGGATTTCCCTTCCTTCTCCAAGCTCTCAGGTTTGCCACTTTCTTTCCCCTCTCTTTCGGTTTTTCCTTGATCTTTCCACTCAATATGAGTCTTAGAAACCTTATCCTGATCAGCAACCTCATTCTTACCTTCTTGAAAGGATGGTGAAGTCGTTGGTGCCATACTTGCTTTTTCCTTTAGCTTTTCGGCTTCTCTCCTTTGTTGCATTTGTAATTGGTCTTTGTAAACCTCTTTAGGAGATAATGGTTCCAGTTTAACCTTCTTCCCTTTAAACCTGAAAACAATACTATTTTCTCGACCAAAATGAGTAGCATCTTTGTCAAATTGCCATGGCCTACCTAATAGTATATGTCCAGCAATCATAGGTACAATATTACATAAAACTACATCCTTATATCTACCTATATTAAATTTTACTTTGGCTTGTTTGTTTACTTTCATCTCACCACTATCATTAAGCCCTTGTAATCTATATGGTTCAGGATGTGTTATTGTTTTTAAGCCCAATTTATCAACTACAAGGTTACTTATTACATTAGTATAACTCCCACTATCTACAATCACGCTACAAATTTTACCTTGTATTTCACAACGAGTGTGGAAGATGTTCTCTCGTTGAATTTGTTCTTCATCCTTGTAAATAGCAAGTACCCTCCTTGAGACCAAATTTATCTCAACATTTGATGTGTTTAATGGTTCGGCCTCATCATCAAGTCCTTCATCTTCTTGTTCGATTTCAGCCTCACTAGCCTCACTTTCGGATTCCACCTCTCCATTACCCCTAATTACCATTATCCTTCTATTCGAGCATTGGCTGGCTATATGTCCTCTTCCTTGGCACTTGAAACAAATAATTTCTCTTGACTTTTGAGGTTTAGGTTTAGATTTTACCTCACCTTTAATGGCTTAGGCAGATTCGGTTTTAAATTCTCTTCTCGGCCGGTTGGTAGCTTCTTCACCAAGTTTCGGCTTCAGCTTGCTTTCATAAGTGGAATTGTTTTTCCAATCACTTGAACTTGTCCTTCCACTGCTAGAAACTCCTCCAAACCGTGTGCTAACACCCCTCCTCTTGAATTGGTTCTCAAGCTTAATTGCTACATGCAACATCTCCTCCAATTCCAACTATTGTCGTAATTCAGGTTGGTTGGCAATGTCACAGTTTCACCCTCCAAGAAATCTTGCCATTGTTGCCTCCCTGTCCTCATTTATATTCAGCCTCATCATTAACATCTCCATCTCTTTGTAATAATCCTCCATGGACCTACTTCCTCGAGACAAAGATTGAAGCCTTTGATGTAGCAACCTATGGTAATGGGAAGGCACAAACCACTTTCTCATGGCTCCTTTCATTTGTCACCATGTTGTAATCAAGTCATCACCAACTCCTTCGGGTGCTTTGCTCATTTTTCCACCATTGGAGTGCATAATGGCCAAACTCCATTCCTGCCAACTTCACCGTCTTACCTTCTGAATAGTTGTGGCAGTAAAAAATCATCTCCATTTTTTCTTCCCACTCCAAATAAGCTTCGGGATCACTTTTACCCATAAAAGGTGGGATGTTAACCTTGATATTTCCCAAATCATCATCTGTATCTTCCCTCCTATATCTCCCATGGCCAGCTCTATCTTGGACAGCAAACGTTTCATCCATACCTTCTTCAAAGTCTCCACCGAATGGCACCTCATCAAATTCCTCTCTCGGTTTCTTGCGACCTCCTCGTCCTCGGCCTCGCCCTCCATGGAATTCTTGCCTATTTCTTGTATTCGGCATTCCTTGTAAGGCTTCTAGTCTTCCCACTCTTTGATTCACATGCTCAACTTGAGCACTAACCAGCTGTATTGACTCCAAAACAGCTCTCATGTCCACTTGGTCTCCACTCCCGGTAGCTCGGGCATCGCCATGGAATGCTACGGACTCTTCCTCATTGATCCTCAAGGGTGGATCTCCCCTTATTATTCTAGAATCTGCCATGTTAATAAAATACTGTAAAAATAAAATAAATCCTCACAATATTCACTCCCTCACGTGTTTCACTCAAATAAGGTCTCGACACTCGTGTTTGCACACTAGTTTCGGCTTTTACCCTCTTTTAAGCTCACACACTCTTGCCTTTTTCCACTCAATGAATTATCTCAAAGTTCTAATTAAAACACCCACGAAACAACAATTAGATCACTAGTATATTTTAATTAAACTTATCAACAAAACAGTAAGCAAAAATAAACAAATACCGAACGGAATGAAAATACCTATTTTCGATTTTTCTAGACAAAATAAAGCAAATTAATGAGAAAACTTTGGAATTTTGAAGAACTGGACCAGATGGTAACATATTATGAGTTCAAGAATAAAATTCTAGAAAAAGAAATTCAAATACGAACAAGAATCAAAGAGAACAAAAATATAGAAAAGTGTTGGTTGTTGTTCTTGTAATTCAAGTTTTGTATCAAATCCTTTAACTAATTTTAATCCAAATAATTTAGCACTCAAAATCAAATATCCAATAGCAAAAATAACTCTCCAGAAACTCCAAATATGGAATAAATAATCAACAAAGCAGCAGTTACAAGAAATTTCCAGCAATAAACTTCAACACCAATTTTCAACAAACCGATATATATATATTTTTTTAATATTCGGCTTTCTTCTTTTCTTTTTATTTTTTTTCACTCACTGAATATCAGACACAACTGCAGTAGCAAGAATAAACAATAAATTTGCAATTCCAACTCCAAAAATTCACCAAACCCGTGACCTCCAAATAAACACAAATGTGTTGAACGTGTATGGGATAGATGCAATTGCCGAATAACACAAAAACAAATAAAACAAATAAAGATAGATCAAACCTGAACAAAATTTAGCTCTGATACCAAATGATACGAACCTAGGACGACCTGCTCCTAAACCCGTATTATATTAGCCCGGATCTCAATTAAGTTCAAGTTCTAATGGAATGGACCTCAACCCCTAACCAACCTGTGGTTAGAAACCTTGCTATAATGTAGACGCCACAATAGGGGATGGAAAACCTATTGATAAGTCAAGCTAAAACAACCAATTCTCTAATGGTGTTTTAGGTGTTCTCAAAGAACAAAGAGATAATTAATCTAACTAGTATTTTCTTAATCAAATAAAAGTTGTGTTCTTATTGAAAAATAAGCCTTTTAAATAGGCTTTGAAAGAAACAAAATAAACCCTAAAAACCCTAGGTAAAACCGGCCACACACATAAAGAAACCTAGTTGGCCGAAACTATAATTCCTTTCCTAATCTAAGTTTGATTAATTAATTCCTTTATATTAAATTAGGAATTAATTAATTTACAATGGAAAGAATAAAATTAAAACCTTCCTAAAGTTATTTGTCCAGAAAATAAATAAATAGAAGCCAAAAAGTAATGGTAGTTTCCTAAAACAAAAAGTAAAAACAAATTAGTAAACTAAAAATGCTAGCCTTTTGATCAAGTTGACTTTGATCAAGCTTTGACCTTTTTGAGCTCCAAATCAGCTTCTAGATGCTTTGTAGGATGCCAAATAAGCAGAATATGAAGTCCCACACGTTGCCCATGCTTTGAAAAATAAGAAAAGGCTAATATAGTAAAATACAGTAAAGTCAGGAAGCAATACAGCAAATTCGGCCAAATTGTTGATGCTGTCCATACAAGCCCTTTTTGATTGCATTTGAGGCATCTTTAACTTGATTCCCTGACCTCTTAGGCATATTTATTGAACCCATAAAGCATTGGGACCATTTGATGCTTCTCGAACTCCAAAAATGTACCAAAACCGTCGCCCGGGTCTGTACCAGTCTCTAGCGCTTGTATCAGCAAAACAGCTCTTGGTTCTTTGATCATGATCATTCCTTCTTGATTATGATTTATCCTTTGAATAAGCACAGCAAGGTTATCCTTAAACTTCTTGGCTTGTGCTCTAGTGATTGGTCCCACCTTCATCCGTAACGGATTAGCACTCCAGCGGGTTATCGGTTGAGCAGGCTCGGGCGGAATCACATCACTACTTCAAGTATCAGGCTTCCTGTCCCAATTAAGAGGAGTCATGGAAAGAACAGGTTCAAAATGATGATCAATACCTTTTTCGAATCCTGTAGCAGTTGCAAAATGATGACCAAAAGCGGTTAATGGTGACCGTTGAATAAGTTTCTTTAGCTTGAGTTGGGTTAAAAGCCCGGAATGTATTTGCACCATCACCATCTTCAAATAAATTATTTTCGATGGTAGCACAATGAATAGCGCATAGCAGAACAGTGCCCAATACCCCAACAACTCTCATCATATGAAATGGGTTCAATGTTCAATTATGAAACCCTTGGAAAAAGAGGATGAATCGAAATATAGCCGCTACACCAAAACTTGGGGCAAAGAACCAACCAAAATGACCTAGCGGATAAGTAAGGAATACAGAAACAAAAACCGCAATTGGACTGGAGAATACGATTGCATTATAAGGTCATAATTGAACAGATCGAGCAAGTTCAAATTAACGTAACATGAAACCTATTAGTCCGAAAGAGCCGTGATGAGCAACAAAAGTCCACAGACCGCCTAATTGACACCAACGAGTAAAATCTCCTTATGCTTCAAGGCCCCATAGTAACAACAAAGAGTGTGCTAAACTATTAGCAGGAGTAGAAACTGCGGCGGTTAAGAAGTTGCGGCCTTCCAAATAGGAACTTGCTAATCCATGGGTATACCATGAAGTTACAAAGGTTGTACATGTAAACCAACCCCTTAAGGCGAAATAGGCACAAGGAAAGAGCAATAGACCAGACCAACCTACAAAAATGAAACGGTCCTTTCGTAACCAGTCATCCACAATATCAAATAAGTCATTTTCGTCTTTGGTAAATTTACCAAGGGCTATAGTCATAGTGATCCTCCTATTCAAATACTTCAACCATTTTCGAGCACCTCGTAGCATTTTCAGAATGTTGGGGCTTCTATCATTTATGTATGATTTTATTTCTCGTCCAGTGCCCTTCTTTCGAATAGGTTTCGAATATAAAAAAAATTTATTGGTCTCTAACTCGACCTAGTAAAGTAAAATCCCTGAACTCAATTCGGTTATCCTTTCCTATTCTTAATAACCACCTGAATCGTGAATTGTCTTATGACTCATCAATTAGATCGATGCATTTTTTATTTGAGTTGAAAAGAAGTGTTCAAGAAACAAGCGATCCCTTTTCTCGCTGCCGAGAGATCCCCATATATATTCCTCCTGTTCCAACAACTAATCTTATTCTTGAATCCCGTTGGGAAAATTAATAAAAATAAGAATTTGTATGTGTCTTAAACTACAACAGTATCATATATTTTATTAATTTCTATTTTACTATTTCATTTTCTTTTAATAAATTTCCTATTCTATTATTTATATTTAATTAAATTAATAGGGTATTGAATTTAATAATAGAAGACTATAAATAAAAGTCTCTTTCCTACATCCATTTTCCATTCGATTATTGGAACAAAAATATTGTATGTATCCATATGGATGGAAATATTTGTTACATGAAACCATCCAAAATAGATACTTATAAATTATGAAATATATATAATAAAATAGAAAGTGATATTGTCCTGTGTGCTGGAATCAAAGAAAGGTATTTTAAACGCCTCTTATGTATGTTGTGCTTGGAATAAATCTTTCGCTGTAAAGTAAAGGAATGGAATGGCAGTCCTATACAACATCTAGAAACAAGAAGATTTAATCAGAAATATCAACAGATTCCTGCGTAGTCCAAAGAAATATGAAAATAAAAAAAAATCCATGGTTCCAATTTTATCTCTAATCGAATTTTAACATCAGAATAGTGGATATAGTTATGATTCAATGGGTTAGGTCCACTTACTTTTTCTTTTGTTGATTTCTAATTGATTTGATTGGAATAATATAATAAAGTAATAGGAATATTTGGAGATTCAAGTAGACAACTTAGCATTATTCATTATAAACTTATCATTATAATATTTATAACAACATAATAAACATAATAACAAATGTTCAACTTTATAACTATAATTACTAGAAATTACTACACTTCATTAGTATTTAATAGAATTTCAATATAAAAATTGGTTATATTACAATTACATTTTAGGGTTTGTTACTTTTTTATTACAAATGGTAACAATATTCCTATAAATATGAATACTGCCGTTGGAGTTTTATGAAAAAACCAAAGCCCCTTATCGGATTTGAACCGATGACTTATGCCTTACCTTGGCATTACTCTACCACTGAGTTAAAAGGGCCCGTTTACTTCAACTCCTGAATAAGCCGCTAGTTACTATGAGTTTAGTGTATATACTTATTATGTGTTATATGTCTATAGACATATCTTATACGTTTATACATTATAATCTATGTAATAGATATATCTTAGACGCATAGTGGGTCATTCATGAATGCTCAATTTGATTTACCTAGTGAGTATAGAATATACTAGTAACTGCAGGTAAAAAAAGGTTTATTGATATTGAATTTGATAAATATCAATGTAATGAATTGTTTTTAGACCAGCCGACCCTAATTTCTTTCCATTATTTTCCATTATAATGAAATTCATTTGATTGATACATGTACCTACCAATTCAACATGGCTCCGAAATATTTTATCGAAGCAATCATTGATAAAGAGATTCGGCCTATCCTCTGAACCAACAAAAATTTAGAGAAAAAAATTCAATAACTTATGGTTTTTTTATTTGAATTTCCTGTCCTAGTGTGAGGTAGAAATATGCCCTCCTAATCTTAACAATGAGTGAATCGATGAACGAAAGCATAAGAATGGGGTTTAATCCCCCTTTCTGCTGGACCAATTACTCACTAAAAAGTGCTATCCTTTGTATTGAGTCATACCATTCCCATTCTATTATATTGTATATTGACAATTTCAAAAAACTATTCATACTATGAGCATAGTATGATGGTGGTCGGGCAATGCCCCCATCGTCTAGTGGTTTAGGACATCTCGCTTTCAAGGAGGTTGCGAGGATTCGACTTCCCCTAGGGATAGGTTACTATGAAAGGAAGTTGATCATGGACTATCAATAAGCATGAAATTGCTTCTTCTTGTCTTGGGTTGACGCCCGAGTGGTTAATGGGGACAAACTGTAAATTCGTTGGCAATATGTCTACGCTGGTTCAAATCTAGCTCCGCCCAATAATCCACCGATCTGCCATGATATAACCCATTTGTTGTTTTCCCGAAATGCTCAATGCCAATAGAAAAAAGGTAAATTTTTTTTATATATCTCTACCACTATTTAGTTACTCTATTTAATTTCTTTATTTTTTCCAACAAATTCTGATTTTTCTAATGATCTAGATTCGTATCAGGATCAGTAAGTGTAAAGGCTAAGGACAAGAGTAGAATAAAGTACAATGAACTTTTTCATTGAAAGATTGATTATCCAATGGATTTGGCATTAACAAAAAAGATTATTAGTAATCCACGTCGCTTTCACTAAAGTGCATATCCATATGGATAGAAATATATCACTCGCTTCTTTGTTCCAACATGACAATTCTAATTGAAACTCTAAATCAAAAAGGTTTGAATGAAATCATTAAGAATAGGTATACTGTACACTTTATTTTATTATGTTATTTCTCTAGGATTGTAGTTCAATTGGTTAGAGCACCGCCCTGTCAAGGCGAAAGTTGTGGGTTCGATCAGTCTCGACGGATCCAGATCCAATCAAATAACAAAAATACATCAATTCATCTCTCCATTTTTCTATGAAAGGGAGTACAAATAGCAGAATTTCATTCCCAACTGGATCGCTCTTTTTTTTCGTTTCGATTATTTGTTTGGGTTTGGTTAAAATCAACGGTAAGGTAAGTGTAAAGGCGGTTAGGTGATACATCATCAGATGATTGTACAAGGAAAGCGGTAAGTTATAGAAAAAAAGAATGGAAAAGAATGATAAATCAAATTTTAAATTTTAAATTTAAATTAATTTAAAGGAATTTTTGATTGGATCAGGAATCAACCTTTGAAGTCAGTATGGATAAAAGATCTTCCTATGTTATACTATTCAATTCTTGACAATGAATGGATTTGATAGCCCAGATATTGTTATTCATGATATTGCTCCGATTCTATTACATCAAGATGTAATTCATCCCATTGAATTTACAAACAAAAGATTTATCATCTCTATGGGATTAAATCCAGAGTTATTGCGTTTTAAAGAAAAATGAAACAATGAAATTATGGAAGTCAATATTCTTGCATTTATTGCTACTGCACTGTTCATTCTAGTTCCTACTGCTTTTTTACTTATAATATATGTAAAAACAGTACGTCAGAGCAATTAATTTGAATTAAACTTGACTTTTCAGATCTTATCAATTATTGAAGAAAAGAAATAAAACAAAAGAGAATCTAATTTTGCGTATTAAATGAATGAAATGGACAAAATAAAATCAACAATATTCTTATACTGTATAAAGTTTACCGTCTAAAGATACAGGTTAATTTAATATATATCAATCTACATTATTATCTTCATATATATAGATATCAGTTCCATATCTATTACTTCATCTAGTTCTATTTAATTTGTGTTGATTCCAATTAATAATCGGAAGTAATCGGAAGACAACTCTTATTCGTATGATTCTAATTCCTATATTTTGGATTATGTTTAATATGAATCCCGATATCCATTGAAAGACAGAAAAAAATGAATGAAGGAAAAAAGGTATGGATAAAATAAAAGCAAGTAATTTACTTGTTAGCATTCCGACAAAGAAGTAAATGATTGAGCAATTGGCAGAGGTTCCGGGGGTTTCCGTGGGAACTTCTTCGGATTTAAAAAAGGATTAGTAAACCTCACCAATTTTTAACATTTGAACCATGATACGAAATGAGTTCAATAAAGCAAGCACAGCATAAAAAAAATTAATAAAATAATAAACCACATAATAAAACAAGCGGTAAGTGCGCAATATATGACTCACCCAAGATAATATTTTATTATGTGGAGTTGTAGAATCTCGTTGGACAACCACTATGTTGTTTCCCATAAAAAATGTGTATCCATGTAATAACACATTTCTTTTCTCTTTGAACAGTAAAAAAAACAAATGAAAAAAAAGAGGTTCCGTTCTTTCCCATTGCCGATATATAAATTTTGTAAGAGTCGGGTCATCAAAATAGAAAAGTTATGAAGAATACGATTGGAATTGATTTCCTACCATTTGTATTCCTTTCGAAATATAAACGTGGGAATAATTGCAATATTTGTTTGATTGAAAGAGTTCATATATTATTCATAGAATTCATTACTCCACTAGAATCAAATACTATTTCAAAATGAAGATGTTTTTTATTTCAATTTCAAAATGAAATTTTAATTTAAGTAGTCAAATTAAAATAAAAAAAGGCTTTGCAAGAAGATCTATAAAAAATAAAATAAAATTGGTTCCTAAATTCAATTAGCCATACTTCTAGAGTCCATTTCTGCCCCATACTACAAGTGAAAGGGAAAATGTAAAGACTACCATTACAGCAGCCCAAGCGAGACTTACTATGTCCATGTGAATTATGTCCTCTATCTCTATGAATATGAAGGAATTATTCAATTATTGTTCACTAATAATAAAACAATCATTGGCGCAGAGTCAACAGGGGGTTCTGACCCAACACTGTTGATAAAACAATACAATAAATCCAATTATAACACGTTCTTATAATTATAAGATTTCTGGTATAATCGGAAAACATTAAGCACCAGCAAAATATGTGGGACAGCCTTTTGATTGAAGTAGGAAAAGGCTGTTACTAACATGTAGTAATAATAAAACCTATTTTTTCTTTTGGTGTCCTTCATTTTAGTTTTTAATAAATAAAAAGTATAAAAATATAGAATCAAGATAGATCACTATCTACCGCATACCCTTGTTTATTTCTTTCCCACCTTTCCCACTTGATCTACGTCTCCGATTGGCTCTATGAAATAATTGAAGATGTTCTATTACATGTTCTTAATTACAGATTAAAGTAAAAATATTAGAGATTAAAGTAAGAATTTCTTTTTGTATTTTATTTATAATTTCTATTTATAAATAGAAATTATAAGTTCAATATGGAAAAATATTTATATGTTCTTTATATATCCAAATAAATACATAAACAAATACATAATATATTCAAATAAATATATATATAAAAAATACATATATAAATAAGTCAAAGCCAATTATCCATTCAATCTAATTAATGTTGAATGAATCCCGAAGTACTCAAAGACTTTCATGAGTATTTATACAAAGTATCTTCCGCCCTTTCCACAACCAATAATTTCATTAGATTCCCCGTCCAGCTATCCAATCTAATTCAAGACCTAGTCAGTAGACACTATATTAGTAGTGGAAGGGTTATCATATCAAGATTTACTAGTTCTTTGTCAATATTGTAATCTTTCCTTAAACCCTAGACGCAAGTATTTACAGCATTTTAAGTAACAAAAAAAACCTCCAGATGCTTAGAATCAAGCAAATATCAATAGTCATTTTCCTCTGCTTGCTTCTGTTGGAAAAAAAATGGGTAAGTTTTACCAGCAAAACAAAATAGGTATTTTGATTCTTTTGTTGATCAGCGACACTTGGATTTGAACTGGGGAAAAAGGATTTGTAGTCCCCCGCCTTACCACTCGGTCAGGCTGCCAAAGCGATAAAAAATATATGACAAAGTTCCTTTCCCTTTTTAAGTGAAAAATCAAATGTGGATGTGGATTTTCAGTCACAAAAGAAAAAATTCAAGACAAATTTGAACTGTTAACTATTGACTGCGAATTCATGAATAGTTCTTGAATTTGAATCGAAAATTTTATTTCCCTAATGATCTAAGAAAATCCAAATTGATACATAACTAATCTTTTTTTTTTTAATAAAAAAAAAAGAAGGCTTCTCAATTTCAATTATAACAACAATTAGGGGTATATGTAAACCCCATAGCATAAATTTTTTAAACAGATAAATTAGATATCTTATCTGTATATGATACCTATAGGTAATTTTAGGAAATTTTGAGGAAATTATCATGCTACGATTCAATTTTTACAATTTGTCAGCGAATATATTGAATATTTAAAGTCAAAATTTTGATAGAGCATGACAGGTTCTTTCCATCCCCAACAAAACAATATAATAAAAAAAAGAGGGAGAGCACAGATAGATAGTTCTATTTATATCCGCGCATGTTTAATAAATATCAGCTTTTGTACACGTTTCAATCCTATTCTACGAATTCAACTAAAAAAAAAAAAAAAGGTAAAAATCTCTCTCTTCTCTGCGTATTCTTTTTTGAACAATTGAATCCATGAAAAAGTTAAGTGCTAGAAAAAAGAAAATCCTGAATACATTTATGTTATCCAATCGGATTAGAATACGGAATATCATAATAGTGGTAGAAATTGAATCACTTTTGGGTTTAGTATTCTATACAAATTGTTTGGATATTCTAGGCAAAACTCCATAAGAAAAAGTGGAATTTATCATTTTCATCTGTATCTATTGCAAATTACAATTTGAGTATAAAATTCTCATTATCCCTCCTTCATATGCATTTCATATATTCCATATATTATATGGAGTTAGGTCAAATTTGTTATGATTCAGTAAATAGAATATCAGTTCCATCACTACTATATTGATCCATATGATTTAATGAAGAATGAGCAAACAATGGGATTTTTTTTTCTATAAACGAGAAATAAAACAATGCAAAAAAATGCTTGGGGATGGAACTGAGGAAATGTTTACAATACCTGGAGTTAATTAGATACAATTTGAAGGGTTTTGTAGATTCATTGATTGGGGCTTAACATAAGAATTTTATAAGTTTCCAAAAATTGAAGATGCAGATCAAGAAGTTGAATTTCAATTATTTGTGAAAACATATCAATTGGTAGAACCGTTGATAAAAGAAAGAGATGCTGTATATGAATCACTCACCTATTCTTCTGAATTATATGTATCCACCAGATTAATTTGGAAAACTAGTAGGGATATGCAATAACAAACAATTTTTATTGGAAACATTCGTCTAATGAATTCCTTAGGAACTTCTATAGTAAATGGCATATACAGAATTGTGATAAATCAAATATTGCAAAGACTCGATATCTATTACCGGTCATAATTGGACCATAATAGAATTTTGGTCTATACTGGCACCATAATATCAAATTGGGGAGGAAGATTAGAGTTACAGATGTTTAGAAAAGCAAGGATATGGGCTCGTGTGAGTAGGAAACAGAAAATATCTATTCTAGTTCTATCATCAGCTATGGGTTCGAGTCTAAGAGAAATTCTAGAGAATGTTTGTTACCCTAAAATTTTCTTGTCTTTCTTAAGTGATAAGGAGAAAAAAAATTTGAAGTCAAAAGAAAATGCCATTTTGGAGTTTATGAACAATTTGCTTGTGTAGGTGGAGATCCGGTATTTTCTGAATCCTTATGTAAGGAGTTACAAAAGAAATTCTTTCAACAAAGATGTGAATTAGGAAGGATTGGTCGACAAAATATGAACCGTAGACTGAATCTTGATATACTGTAGAACAATACATTTTTATTACCGCGAGATATATTGGCCATTGCGGATCATTTGATTGGAATGAAATTCGGAATGGGTACACTTGACGATATGAATCATTTAAAAAATAAACGTACGTGTTCGGTAGCAGATCTCTTACAAGATCAATTTGGATTGGCCTTGGTTCGTTTAGACAATATGGTTAGAGGAACTATATGTGGAGCAATTAGGCATAAATTGATACCGATTCCTCAGAATTTGGTAACTTCAACTCCATTAACAACTACTTATGAATCTTTTTTTCAGGTTACATCCATTTATCTCAAGTTCATGGTAGAAAATTGAGT